>NC_056732.1:478675928-478677228 GCF_019279795.1 Protopterus annectens | reverse complement strand
TATTGTGGTATCATTCTTGGTGAGGGTAAGATGCTACTCAAGGTCAGGGTCATACCGGCCTGGGCTACACGCTCAGAGCACTCCTCTATGTCTCTTTTCATGTAGTCCAGGGAGGTACATCTCAGGTCATTCACACCAGCATGGACAATGACTGAGTCATATTTGTACTTGCCTTGGAGTCACCTGAGTGCTTGTGTTATGTGGCGGATCCTAGCGCCCAACAGGCAGCTCACCATGACCTTCTCCTTGTTCAGCCTGGTGAGCAGGACTTCAGTGTGCCTGACGATAGAGTCACCTATTACAAGTGTATCAGGTGTGTTTAGCCTTAAGGGCTGTGACTGTTCAGCACACTGGCTTTGTGTGCTATGTGTTGCACGTGTTTTGTTTTGGGGTAGCGGTTGCTTGGGTGTCTGCTTTGGAGGTCTCTGCTGCTTAGGCAGATCTTTATTTAGAGCCTTCGAGTATGTTTTTGTGCATTTGTGTGTTTGGTTTGCTGTCGTGGTAGGTCTATGTGAGACTGGAATTGTAGTGAGTGTGGTTTCCTTCTCCTCCTGACTGGTTACACCAGTACTGAGTTGAGGGAGCTTAGCCTCCAGTTTGGCTACATGGTTGGATCTCTCACATGTGTTGGAATTTGTTGGGAGGAGGAGAGGGTTGCCCGTGTACATGAGGCAGTTGTAACATTGCCTCAAGATTCCCAGATTTACCAGCTGGACTGGAGAGGAGATTGACAACTGACCTTTGGACATGCAAGAATAGTACTGGGAATTCCTTTATAATTGAAAAAAAGGGCCAGTGGGGAACAAGGTACTCAAGGGGAGTTTGTGAGGGTGTAGTGCTTTTAATTTTTTTTGTGCTGACTTATATAATTGCTTTAGTGAGCAAGTGCCAGGTAACTTAAATGCAATGTGTTACAGGTAACTTAAATGCAAAAACGATAGAGAGTAACTTTCTTTCAAGTGAAACAAGGAAATAAGTACAGCAAGCAATGCAGATATCACTAGGGATCCACAGAAGCGCTGAAAAGACGCATTTTAGGTGGAATTAGCTTTTCAGGGGAAAAAACTAGCAAACAACAAGCATACAAACAAAGCTAGATTCAGCAGGCCTGGATCTAGTCTATGCTACAGCAAAGAAGGTGTACCAATTACAGTAAGAAGCAGTTCAAATATGCAGGCACTATAAGCCTTTAACCAGAAATTCCCAGCTCAGAAGGGCAGAGTCCAACCTCTCTTCCCACAAGAGTGCAGACCACAAACCCTCTTAATGTAAAATAACTGGCCTGAAGCCCAAGTGCTAA
>NC_056732.1:478580928-478670928 GCF_019279795.1 Protopterus annectens | reverse complement strand
GGATAGCTCCTTTATCTAGCAGCTGTGAGACCTCTGAGGCTGCTTGATCCCTTTGACTGGGTGGTACATCCGGGATTTTTCTGATTGGCGGGGGTACTGAAGAAAATGGAATGAGATAACCTCCGGAAATTATCCATAATACCCATTGGTCCTGGGTAATTCTTTCCCAGGCTTCCGGGTATAAGGAAATTCGACCCCTGACTGGCTCCAGATAAGCGCAGTCGGGCACACCCTCAGGAATGAGAGTATGGAAAGCCACGGAAGGAGTCGCAGTCTCCCGAATTGTGGGGTCCCCCTCTGCCTCTGGGGTGACATCTTCCTGAATAACCCCCCTCCCCTGACTCTGGAGGGGGGTTCACCTTGTGGGGCAGGAAAAACCTCCGATTTCTTGAACCACACCCCCCCCCCCCGCTGGGCCTTGGGATAAGGCCTAGAAGGAAGGGAAAAATGGACCCCTAAGGCAGACAGGGTCTTTCCCTCTTGCTCGCACCTGGTGAGGGTGTCTTTCACTTTGGTCCCAAAGAAGGAGGAACCATCAAAGGGGGCGTCAGTGAAGGAAGACTTTAAGGCCTCCACAAAGTGACACAGGCGCAGCCAGGTTTACCTCCTAAGGGCGACCCCTGAGCTTGCTGCCCTACTCGCTCCCTCGGCTGCATACGAAATGAGCCGCATGGATAAGTTGACAATGGAGTTGAGGGTAGAAACCTGGGCGTTAACCGACTGAGCCACCGCCTCAGGAACGTTACCCGCAAGAGTATCTCCTAACTCTTTGAGATCTCTCTGGAGCAGAGTGAAATGAGACAAGTAATTCAGCGACCGCAATGTAAAGGTCGGTGACGAGAGGGTACGCTTCCTGTACCGGTCCATGGTCCTAGACTCCGTGTTAGGAGGATGGACAGATGAACAAGACTCTGCTACTTCTTTCTGGGTGGCTACCACCACCATGGCATCTACAGGAACACCTTTAGACAGAAACTCTTTGCCCTGGGGGGGCGGAAAGAAATTTGTTGGGACACCTGGGCACGGGCTCCACAGAATCAGGATTCTCCCACACTCTTCGACAAATCAGGTCAAGGAGTTCGAAGGGTGGAGAGCCAGGAGGCGGAGGGTTGAGCACCGAAAGCCTTAAGGAAAACTGACTCCTCCTCGGAAGGGGCTTTGGAAGGCCAGTCACCTCTGTTTCACTATCTCCAGGATATCGGAGAAGGAAACAGAGGATGACTTGGGGGACCCCTCCGATTCCTAGAGATCAGTATCAGAGGTGAGGGACTCGTCTTGGGAGTCTATGTGCTTCCTCTTGCACGTTTTCTTTCTGGGGGGCTCCTCAGGCACCAACTCTGAGGGAACCTCAGAAATTTGGGGACCACTCGTGGGGGTATCCCTAGGCTCTGGTGCTCTGCTGTCCAAGGATGGGTGGTGAACAGAAGCTCTCACCGGAATGGTGGGGGACAGAGTGACCGACCCGCCTGATGTAGCAGACGACCTGGCCAGCACGGTCCGCATAGCCTCGAAGGCCTCCCCCCCCCCCCGAGTCCAAGGAGCAACCAGTCTCTGAGGCCATGACAGGAATCGGAGTTCCCCGAGCCGAAGCATCAAGAGGGAGACTCTGAACCGAAATAAGGGCAAAGATATCCCCCTCGGGCCAGACTGAAGAGTCCCAAGTCCCAAACCCCAATGACGGAGCCAATGTCGGTACCGAAGGAGCCGAATGGGGCATTGGAACAGGCCTAGAAACATCATGCAGCGCAGAACACTCTGGCTCCAAAGACAGAGATGCGCTCTGAGGAGGAATGATCAAAGAAGGTGTCAGGACAGGCTCTGGAGCAAACTGGGTTGGAGCCAAAAACAATTTTGCCAAAACCGGTGACTGGAGGAGCTTCTGAACCACCCTATCCACATCCACATCAGAAAGTGTCCTGGAGGATTTGGAGAACAGGGATGGAGAATGCGATCTCGTCTCAGGAGAAGTAGGTTTGATAATAGGCAATCGTCTCCTAGGAGGTTCCAATACAATTGGAGCCGACGTCGGTTCCATAGATATCGATCCTTCCTGTGGCCCCGAGGACAGTGGAGCCGAGGAGGGCTGATGCAGTTTTAGTCATTTTCTCCGTAGGCTCTGACGAAGCTGACTGAGCCGGAGATCTCTTTTTTGACTTGCCAGATTTAGACTTGCCAATGGAAGCCGAATCCATAGCCTCTTCAAAAGAGGGTTTCAAAAGTCCCTTTAAGATTAGTTTATTCTTTCTCTCTTGGAGAACTCTAGGGCTGAATGCATAACAAAAGCTGCAGGATTCCTGCAGATGGATGGCTCCTAAGCAGTAGACACAAATGGAATGTCCATCGGTTATGGACATTTTGTACCCACATTTTGAACACTTTAAATCCCGAAGGTTTATGCTTCTTCGTATCCTTAGACATTTTAACTGCTGCGCCCACAACACAAAAACCAAATCAATACAAGAACAGATGTTCAGTCTAATAAGGCGGGAACGATACTGAGGTAATCAACAGCAAAGCCGCGATCAAACTGCACACAACTCTAGCACAATTTCAACAAAGGAACAGAAGGAGAGGGTAGCCAAAATCTCTAATTTAAACAGTTTGGTAAACACAGAAGGAAACAGAGGAGAACTAGGCCCTCTAACTGAAATGGGCCTAGCCCGGGGAACAGCAAGAGGGATACCACACAAAAAACTCACAAAATTCACAATAACCAAGCCTAACACACCAGACAAAATCAGACAGCTTTAAACAATAGCTATGAAAATAGCTTTTGAAAGAATCAAACTTCTCAAATCAAGAAAAGAAGGTACTTAGCCACAGCCAAGTGAGACCACGTCCTAGCTACACGAGCGGCAAACGAGATCTGGGTATATGGAGCAGTGCACCATGGGATACCCATTTAGCCCAGCCAATGAGAGACTTCGAGCTAGTAGAATCGGCCGAGTCGGAGCAGATCTTCGGCTCCGAACCCACGGGTAAGAATGTAGCCGATAGGACTACATAACATCCTCTTGTTATATTTTCCCTTCCATGTCCCCCTGATACTCCTTCACTATTACAAATCAGGTTTGCCTCCACCCATAAATATTCTCTATTGAAAGCTTATTTCTACCAAAATTCTCTTAAGCTGCAAAAAAAGAAGTTATGTTCTTACCATAACATTCCATGTGGAGTGTTCATCTCGCCTTTGTTCTTACACATGGGTGTCGGAGCCAATCCTCGGCTCCGAGTCGGCCACTTAGAAAAGCTCTGCATCCAGAAGAAGCTCGAGACCAACCTATCTCCCACAATTCCCTCTGCCTTTACCTCAGATCTAGTTTGCAAAACACCAGATCCAGCACAATAAGGTAACATCCATATATACATATACACAAGGAGCGTAGCTCAAACAAGTAGCAGAAGAAAGAGAGAGAGAGAGACCAGTAGCAGAAGATAAACAGACCAGACATCTAAACTGGACGTTCTTCCTGACCTGAGGGTGGAAGGGTGGGAATGTAAGAACAAAGGCGAGATGAACACTCCACATGAAACGTTATGGTAAGAACATAACTTCTTTATGTGAGAGTGTTCAATCTCGCCGTTTGTTCTTACACATGGGTAGCGTTCCTAGCTCCGTGACCCTGAGAGACTCGCGGAAGAACGTTCCTGAGCACAGTGGAACCAAAGGTTGCTCTGTCCTTGGAAATTCTATCCACTTTATAATGAGTGATGAACATATGTGGTTTAGACCAAGTGGCGGCCGCACAAATAGTGTCCAAAGGTAGGCGGGCCGCATGAGCCAAAGATGTGGAAACTGACCTAGTAGAATGTCCTTTTGGTTTGGTGGGCAAACTTTGTATTACTTTTGTTTATGCTGCTGCTAATCAATCAGATAGCCATTTGGAGAGAGTACGCTTCGTCACTGCCATGCCCTTTTTGTTGTCCGCAAAGGCTATAAAGAGCTGGTCTGCTTTTCTATGTTCTTTCGTTCTATCTAGATAGAATCTGAGTTGTCTATGAACATCCAACTTGTGCAACATATATTCCAGTTTATTGGAATGATTTTTGAAAAATGTAGGGAGTTCGATGGATTGATTAATGTTATTGACTGGGCAAACCTTAGGGAGGAAAGAGGGGTTGGTGCATAAAGATACCCTGTCCGGGTGAAAAATTAAATATGGTTGTTTAATGGAAAGAGCTTGAAGTTCCGACACTCGTCTGGCTGAAGTGATAGCTACTAGAAAGAGAGTTTTCCAGGACAAGAATTTTAAAGAACAGGAAGAGGCTGGTTCAAAAGGTGGTAACATTAGCTGAGATAAGAGGAGGTTTAGATTCCACGGAGCTGTAGGAAACCTGACTGGTGGTCTAAGATGAAAGGATCCCTTCAAAAAGGCTTTACAAAGCCTATGAGCCATAATAGGAGCTCCATTCTCTCCTACATGAAAGTTAGAAATAGCAGCCAACTGAACCCTCAAGGTGGCAGTAAAAGCTCCTTGGTGAAACAGCATGGATAGGAACTCTAAAACTTTGTCTAGTGGGGCTATTAAGGGATCTAAATGTTGTGCAGTAGCCCAGTGAACAAAACGTTTCCACTTACTAGTGTAAATCTTTGTAGTGGAAGCCTTATGGGAGGCTACTAGAATGTCTTGAACCGCCGGAGAGAGATCATCAGACCTGGCTAAGAAGGGAAGCGGAGCAGCCAAGCTGCTAACTTGAGGGACAGGAGCGACGGGTGGGGAGCTCCTGACAAATGAGTCAGTAGGTCCGGCACCGGGTCCAGGATCCAGGGCTCCCGTATTTGGTGTGCTTGAAGAAAGGGAAACCAAATTTGACGAGGCCAGAATGGGGCAATGAGAATTACAGTCCTTTCTAGAGAAATCTCAGTATCAGAGGTATAGGGGGAAAAGCGTAGAGGAGACCCGGGGACCAATCGTGAATCAGAGCGTCCCTGGGGACATCCTCTGGAAGGGGTAAGAGGGCAAAGTAGCTTCTGCATTTGGCGTTCATTGGAGACGCAAACAGATCGCAGCAAGACTGGCCCCACTTGCGGAAAATCATTTCCGCTATTGTCTGATTGAGGGACCACTCGTGAGGTAACAGGATGGCTCTGCTCAACCTGTCCGCTAGAACGTTGGATAACCCCGGGATGTGCGTTGCTATCAGAAAGCGACCCATGGACTCTGCCCATTGCCAAATTCTCATGGCCTCTCTGCATAACTGGTAAGACTTGGTTCCCCCTTGTTTGTTTATGTACCAAACTACGGACATGTTGTCCATTTCAACTGCAATGGTCCCTAGAGGTAAAAAGGGAGGAAAAGTGTTGCAACGCTAGAAACACTGCCCTCATCTTCAGGACATTGATGTGCAGGTTGTACTCTAGATTGGTCCATTCGCCTTGGACTGTCTGTCCCTGAAATATGCCCCCCCACCCTATCAGGGACACGTCCGTGGTCACTGTGGCTGTTGGTGTGGGTAACACAAACGGTCGGCTGCCGATGAGATTACAATTCTGTAACCACCAAGACAGGTGTGCTTTGCAGGTGTTTGTAATGTGAATTTCGTGTGTCAGCGGTAACTGTTGGAACGACCATTGTGCGAACAGCAGCCATTGGAGAACTCTCATGTGTAGTCTTCCGAGGGGAATTGCAATGAGGGAAGCTGACATGAGTCCCAAGACTTTCAGAACTAGTTTGGCTGGGGATTTCTTGGACAACAGAAGTAGAGATATGTGTTTTTGTAGGGAAGCTATTCTTGCGGGGGAAGTCTTAGAAGCAAGGAACGGGTGTCCAGATCTGCCCCTATAAATGAAATATGCTGTGATGGCTGTAAAGCAGATTTTTCGAAATTTATCGAAATCCCTAACTGAACACAAAGGCTGAGTGTGTAGTCCCTGGCCTGTATCAGTCGACGCTTGGTGGTGGAGGTAAGGAGCCAGTCCTCCAGATACGGAAACACCCGCATGCATTTGGTGAAAACCCTGGGGGCTGAGGTTAGACCAAAGGGCAGGGCCCGAAACTGAAAGTGGCTGGCTCCCAGCCGGAAGCGCAGGTGATCTCTGGACACTCTGGCCATTTTGATGTGGTAGTATGCGTCCTTGAGATCTACTGAGCACATCCAGTCGTCCTTCTGTAAGAAGGGAAGGATCGATTGAAGCGTGACCATCCGGAACTTTTCTTCCTTCACAAAGGTATTGAGATTGCTTAGGTCTAGGATTGGCCTCCAGTCCCCTGTCTTTTTTGGAACTAAAAAGAACCTTGAGTAAGTTCCGAATCCTCTTTGGTCCGCCGGGATTGGTTGGATGACTCTTTTTTCTAGCAGCTTTGAAATTTCCATAGCTGCGGGTTCTCGCAGATGGGGCGGTACATCTGGGAATCTTTTCTGTGATAACGGGGGAAGAAATGGAATTTTGTAACCTCTGGTAATAATGCTTTTTACCCATCCGTCTGAGGTAAGATTTTGCCAGGCCTGAGGGTATAAAGCTAAGCGACCCCCGACTGCCTCCTGAGCAGAACAGTCGGGCCTCCATTCAGGAGTGTTGGAAAGGCTTCCCAGGGATAGTGTATCCCTGTCGCCTTGGTTCTGCGGACCCCCTCTGCCGCCAGGACGACGTCTTCCACCTCTGCCCCCCCCTCTGCCTCTGGAGGGGGCATCACCCTGTGTGCTTGGGAAAGAACCCTGGGGTTTACGAAACCACATTTTCCCACCTCGTTGCCCTTTGGTAACGGTCTGGATGGGGTGGAAAAACGGACTCCGACAGCAAACAAAGTCTTTCCCTCTTGCTCACACCGGGTAAGGGTCTCCTTTACTTTAGGGCCAAAGAGAGTGGCACCATCAAAGGGGGCATTAGTAAAGGAAGACTTGAAGGCTTCCGCAAAGGAGCATAGGCGCATCCAGGATGGTCTACGAAGAGCAACCGCTGAATCCGCAGCCCTACTCGATCCTTCGGCTGCATACGAGATGAGCCTCATGGACGAGTTTACAATAGATATAAGGGTATTGAGCTACGCTGTAACCTTATCCGAGACAGCAGCATCTGTAGTACCCTGGAGGGTATCTCCCAACTCTCTGACTAGATCCCTCTGTAAACGTGTGAAATGTGTCAAACAGGTCAGCGATCACATGGAAAAAGCCGCTGAACTGAAAATGCTCTTCCCATATCTGTCCATGGTCCTAGAATCTCTGTTAGGCGGATGGGCAGACAAGGAAGATTCGGACATCTCCTTTTTCGTGGCATCTGCCACCACCATAGCGTCCACTGGAACTCCCTTTGTGAGGTATGTCTTATCCTGAGGGGCCGTAATATATTTATTAGGCTTTCTGGGAACTGGCTCCACTGTGTCAGGTGTCTCCCACGCCCTTCGAGCGATTAAATCCATTAGCTCGAAGGGCGGAGTGACCCAGGAGGAAGAAGGGCGAGCACCGAATGCCTTCAGCAAGACTGACTCATCCTCAGAAGGGGGTAGGGCTTGCCAATCACCTCTCTGTTTTAGGATCTCCAGGATGTCAGAGAAGGAGACATCCTCAGAGGGTGATTTTGGGGACCCTTCTGACTCATCTAAGTCAGTGTCTGATGTTAAGGACACTTGTGGAGAATCCAAGTGCCTCCTCTTGCACAATCTTTTCCTCGGGACATCATCGGGGGGGGGGCATCCGATGAAGCCTCCGAGGAAGAGGGGGCTCCCCCTCTGGGAGCGGCTGAAACACTGGTGCTCGACGCTTCTGAGTAGCCATAGGTGCAGAAGAGGACAACGGGCCTTTATGGGAGAGTGACGTTGCTTCTGCTGATGTAGTTGCCTGGGAAGACAAAACTTTTCTCATAAGGTCGAAGGCCCCCGGACCCCGAGCCGAGGAATCCTCTGGTTCCGAAGAACGTGGAGGTATCTCTGACGCAGAAGCCAAGGGCACCGACCCAGAGGACGGAGCCGAGGTGATCCATGCCGAGGCGCCGAGAGGGAGAGTCTGCACCAAAACATCGGTTCGACTCTCGGTCCCGGAACCAAGGATAGATCGTCGGCTCCGCGAGTCCGGTAGTGGTTCCGATGGAGTCGAGGTCAACGGTGCCGACCGAGAAAGAGACTGTTCTGGCACCAAGGGCTCTACTATCAGCAGATCAATGTCTTCCGGCTCCGAGGGCTGAGTAGGCCTCGGAGGAGGACCAGATGGAGACAAGGGAAGGCCTTCGAGTCTCGACACCAACTGAGAGGAGACAGCAATGAGTTTGGACAGGGCTGTGTTGTCCATCAGCTTCTGCACCACACGATCTACATCGGTGTCGGAGAGAGGTCTGGAAGACCGCGTCAAAGGAATCGAGGACGGTGCCGACCTCAAAAGAGCCGGAGGTGGAAGCTCTGTCACCGGTTCCAAGACCCGAGGTTCGGTAACCGACAGTAGTTCGATACTCGGTCCCGAAGTCTGTGGAACCGGTGAACGAACTTTAACCGAAGTACATGGAGCCGATGACCTGGACTCAGAGGATTTAGAAGTCTGGTCTGACTTGTCTAAAGCCTCTTGGAAGGCAGGCTTTAAAAGACCTCTGTCCATTAGCTTCCTGCGCCTATCTGTCATGACCCTTCCAGTAAAGGAAGGACATATGGAGCAGTCCTCCTGAAGATGGAGAGGGCCAAGACAGTAGACGCAGGAGCTATGGTTGTCGGTGACAGACATCTTCTGTCCGCACTGACATCTTTTAAAGCCTGACTTAACCTTTTCTGACATAGCAGAGTCGAAACATTGTCACAATACAGTGTAAAAGAACAATCACTACACTTAATCTTAGCCAAAGGCCGAGAAGCGATGTTATTAAAGTGATTAGTAATAATATTAGATAATATCAAGTAAATTTAGCAGTCGAATCCGTGTTTTAGCAAGTGGGGTAGGCCCTAGGTATCCTAACTAAATATAAATGCTTTTAAAACACTAACAATTTAGTCGATGGGAACCAGAGACCATACACACACACTAACAAGTCTAACAATTCTAAGAATTTTTAGAAGAAAATTCTATCAGAAAAAAAGCTTTATCTTATCTGAAGTTGGCTCAGAGCTCTTCAAACGATGTGATCAGTTGCAGAGGCAAACTAGATCTGAGGTAAAGGCAGAGGGAATTGTGGGAGATAGGTTGGTCTCGAGCTTCTTCTGGATGCAGAGCTTTGCCAAGCGGCCGACTCGGAGCCGAGGATCGGCTCCGACACCCATGTGTAAGAACAAACGGCGAGATTGAACACACTCACATCAGTAGTTTTAAGCAGAACATAAATACACACCAGCAAAATTCTCCTCCATTGCCAACAACCCTTTACTACAACAAATATATATATTTTTGTTTTTGTTTTCTTTCTATCACTACTGGAGCCCCCCTAGGTATCAGCATTACTTCCCTTTTCCTTTGCCACTGATATTTATTTTAACAGTTTGTTAATTGGGAAAGTGAACAGGTTGAAAGACTCTTTTCAGCCATGACCCAGGGAAAACCGTGCATTACAATATTATAGAAATACATAGATTAGCACACAAGCAAAAGAAATGATACTTCTGAGTTTATACATTCACTGACAACTATACAATACTCTTTGCGTCATAAAACAACTAGACGCATCAGTGTCATTTTGCAATAAACTGGAAATACATTTAAGATATGTGCACTCATTTGATGATTATTAGTCATTCTTACAGTACAAATTTAGCCTACATTTCTAAAGTATGAGCACTTAGTGTTGCTGTATTCTGCTCAATGTCCACTCTGACATTTCTCTGACAAACTTGTAAGCTCATTTCTATGTAAATGCATCTTCTGTAAAACTGATACTTGCTTACTGATCCAATGTACTTGTCTTGTTTTAATGGTCTAAAATGTGCCTGTTGGCCATATGCCTTATATCCTTTTACTTTCATCAGTTAAGCTGTACTGTTGTGCATTTCCTGCCACTCTCAAATGCTGCATCATGTTTAAGCCACAATTAATTTTTTTAGTCTTGAAAAAATAAATATTCAAATCCAATTAGAAAATGCCTGTAAAATGTGGTAACAGCTGCATAACTTAATAATTCTACAGTAATCGATCACTGTGCAAAAACTCCTGATTTTCTTATCAAACTACATGTTTTCTGGTAGCAGAAAAACATGAGACTCCAGGATGTACCTCTAAACTTTTACGCATGGTCTGTACCTTTAATGGTTCCTCTTAAAATGTGCATTTTAGAGGCACAAACGTGGTTTAATACTGCATCATTTGGTGGCAGATTTCTGTTCACCTAAAACAAAATCTTTTCATAAACAGTTCTTTATAAGTGACATTAGAAGTGCCCCCTGTTTTATGATATTCGGTGATAATTTAAAAATATACACATGATGCTTGAAACAAGGATACACCAAAAACAGTATAGTGTTGCAGCATTAACTACAGTATGATTCTAAAAAAACAAGAAAGGTCATCAAGATGCTTCTTTACATCCTACAATAATCAGATTTCTCTCTCTGATGCTGGAGACAGGTGTGCTCCAAAGCACTACTCTGTTTTAGAGCTTTTAACAGTGGCTGCCTCTCCAGTCCATAAACGGAACTGCATGAGTGCACCACTGCCACCAATGTGACACTCATGTAACATGATACCACTCAATGACATAAAGATGGCTGGCACCAATGAGATTTGAATCCCACCACTACCATCCAAGGGTGAAGTAATAGCAAAAAAGTGCATAGAAGCCTAACTCAATAATTAATTCACCAACTATAACTTACCCAAGCGCATAAAGGGAATATGCACTGCTGTGGCTTTTAATACCCACGTCCAGACAGGCTTACAAAAAGGACATTTAGAGAGCTATGTCTTTGATCAAGTACTCCTAGACCCCTAGCTTGTTTGTCCTCTCTAGAAATGAAATGAATGTCTTCCTTTACTCTTATCTATAGCAACTCCCTTTTACAGTAGGTATTCATTTTTATACACAATGTTCCAGAAAAGGGAGGTAGAATTATCCAACTCCCTGTACTCTTCCTGGCATGGTAGCGCTGCCACCATCCTCACAAAGCAAGAGATTGCCAGTGACCTACTGATCTTTAATCAAGACAAACATGAAATCCACCAACTAATACTTCACTTGTAGTACGCCTTAAAGACTAAACGATCCCAGTGTAAATAATGATGTCATCTTCTCAGATAAACAGTACATCGATTATTCTTACAAATAAGTAAATGCCAGCCATAAAGCTTAAAATTAATAAACAACTTAAATAATAAAACAGTACATAATATGACCTGCTAGTGACACAAACTGGGGAAATAAAACACAATAAAATTAGACTAAATGCACGCAGAAAAAATAAACTCCAGATATCCAGGTTCTACTGTTAGAACTTGCTAAAAGACTAACAGTCCTAACTGTAAATTGCAAATTTGCACTCTCAGATGGTTCCACACAATCAAGACAGTATCAACATCTAGTATCTCTTCACAACATACAGAGTTATATACAATGTCTTTTCACCATCCCTCAAGGTCTATGACACCATTATTTTGCTGCAGAAACAGGAAGTAAAAACAAACTGACTGGTCATAGCAACTACAAGAAGACTGCTGCTACACATTCAAGATGGACTCCTTTAAATCCTGAATCCACTCCAATACAGTTCAAAAGCTATTTCTTGTAATATGATATTCAAAAAGACAAAAGTCACACTTTCCTCTAGTCATGACAACAAACACTTTAGCTGCAGATGAAGGAGGGAAACAAGCAAGATAAAAGTACAGTTGTGTAAGTAAATTTACAATAACAGTAGATTCTAATAGATCGTTGTTCAAGTCCTGTGCCAGTGATTGGCCAGCTTTCAAAACCTTCCATGCACCCTTGTTAGGAGATTGAGGTGAACTCAAATATAAAAAAGAAATAGAAAAGAAAGGCAACAGTCCTGAACTACAATGTTAGAAAACAAAGCCATTGGATAACTATATACAGGTCTATACATCAACACATTAGCAATATAAATGGAAAACAGCAAAAGTATGTAGGCTGTAAGGAGGAGTGGCTACTGCAACAGTGATCTATTAGAACATAAACTGTTACTGGTTAGATGGCTTACACAACTGTACCACATTCAACATTTAGATCAATGTTACAGTACCCTAAACTATTTGTCTAGTGACAGACTAGAGCGGGGTTGGAAAGCAGGTAGGAGGGAAATATAAACCAAGAATCCAGAAGCCCCTGGAGAGTAGTCTCAGCAAAGCCTGCTTTGGATCTGGAAGTTTTGTAAAAGCATGTGCAGAAGCCAAGTTGCTCCCTAATAATACTTTGAGTCCACCTCTTTCCAGAAAGCCAATAAGCCAAAGTCCTTGTGGAATGGACTCTAACTTTGCCTGGAAATGGCTTATTATAGTGAGTATAACAAGAGGCAATATTATGCGACAACCATCAGGAAATTGTCTGTTTTGACACTGGTTGCCCTTTATCCTTACCTTCATAGAAGACAAACAGCTGATCAGCATTCACCGAGTTTTGTCTAGGTAGTATCCAAGCTGCTTATGGGCATCAAGAATGTGAAGAATCTTTTTTTCCTTTGTGCTTGGGTTCAGAGAAGAAGATAGGGAGATTAAAAGTCTGTCAATTTAAACTCAAAGACCACTTTTAGCATAAAAGAGCGAGTTCTCAAAGAAGGTCAAACATAAGGTAGCAATGACCCACCATAAGAGCCTCTTTCAGATACTTTCCTAATAGAAGTCAAGGCAATAAGCAAGAGTCTTCACTGTTAAGAACCTCAATTCAGCCTGATGAGCAGCTTCAGATGGAAAAAAAATAGCAAGCTTTGCAAGCACAAATTTAAGATCCCAAGGAGGAGAGAGTTGTTTCCTATGAGGAAGTATATGCAACATCCCTTTCAAAAGCTGTTTAATTTAATGGTTGGAAAGGGAATCCAATGACAGAGAAGCAGAAATGGCTGACAAATGATCCTTCATAGAAGAATATGAAAGTTCAGAAGACAGCAACTCATACAAATAATCTAGGAATAGAAGGGAGCAAGGCCTGAAAAGGGTCCTGATTCTTGGACTGTCACCAACTAGAAAATATTTTCCACTTGCATGTACATGATTTTCTACTAGCAATTTTATTTGCTTCATTTAGTACCCACTGCACATCCTTGGTAAAAAGATGCCTAAAAGGTATCACAATTCTATAATCCAGGATGTTAGCTGAAGAGTTTTCAGGGTAGGATGAGTCAAACAACCAGACTTGTGTGAGCCAATCCAGTTTTTGGGGGGAAGCATTTGGTAATGGCCCTTGGCCATACTGAAATAAAAACAGAACCATTGTTGCCTGAGCCAAAAGGGAGTCACCACCACAATGTTTGGGGAGTCCCTCTAGATCTTCAGTAGAACTTTGGATATTAGTAGAATGAGTGGAAAATCATACAGCAACAGTCACATCCATGGAAATAGTACATCATCTGTCTTCCAGGCCTATTTGCAAGGAATTCTGGAAGATAATTTTTTCTATTCTTACAGGAGGCAAACAGACCTACCTGAGGTGTTCCCTGCAGTTGGATCAATTCCTGGATGACCCCAGCATGAAATTGTCATCCATAAGGTTCTGTCCAGGACCTGCTAAAATTGTTTGCAATTATGAAGCCTAGAGTGTCAAAATGAGCCGAGTTGCTATCTCCTAGGCTATCACATTAAGTCCACAAAAAGAACAATATGGTACTGCCTTGTTTATGTACCACATCATTATAGTAATGTATGTGTAAATTAGCATAAGTCCTGGGAACCAGAGATGATTTAAAGCTTTCAAAGCATCGACCACTACCCACTCTGATATTTATGTGCTTCTGTTTGTCATGTGGGTTCCACTGACCTTACACTTTCACCCCTTTAGAAAATCTTTCCCCATACTAGGTTTGATGCACCTGTAGTGACAGACTACAGTATGGTTGGAAGGCAGAATGAGAGACATGGATTTCAAGGCATCTGATCTACCCACCAGGGAATCTCCCTTCTTACAAATCCAAATCAAGGATCTGGAATGACTAAGGCAGAAAATGCTGAATCCAAACTGACCTGCGGTGCCAAATCCTGGCCAGGGGAAGTGCAAGAATCATCTATGCCATATACCCCAAAACCCTGAGACATTCCCTTGCAGATACTTTGCTTTGGATGGAAAAACTCAGGGAGTACTGCTGAAACATCTTACTTTGCCTGGAGGAAGGAAGATGTTGACCTGGGAGCAACCTAACAGATATCCCAGAATACAATTCTGTGAGAAGTGATGAGAAGATTTTTTTGCAAGTTCATTTGAAAACCCAGAATAAATAAGAGATTCTGAACAGCTGCTATAGGCCCTTGATAGCCAGGGGAAAAAAGGTATGCAAATGTAAGAAAATCATCCAAATATGTAAAGATGTGAATGCCCTGAAGTTTGCAATAAGCAGTTATTCCAGCTAGACATTTTCTAATTACCCTTGGTGCAATGGAAAACCCAAAGTGTAACAGACAGGTGACAATATAAGCCAGTCAGAAAAAAAATTTAAAGTCTGAACTATTTGGCAATGAGAATGTGATAAGCATCTAGCTTTACCATAAAAAGATACAGTAGGGATCAGAGTTAAAAGGGAAAGCAGTTTGAACTACAACCTGCGAGAGATGCACTTACATAGCCAAACTGGAAGCAAAGCTCTGTCCACCCAAGATTGTGCTAGACAGTCAAGAGGAGAAGGTTAACACCCACACTACACCTCAAGCAACACATAGCCCTTCTAAACTCACACCACCAGCACCCACTGATAGCAACACTAAATCCACATACCCGGAGGTCCTTAACTGTAACCTGCCCAAGCAACAAGGACCTCCGAAGTTGACATGGAAACAAACACCAATCCCAACCAAAGTGTCACATAGCTCACAACACTAGTGTGCCACCCAGCAACAGCCCCCAAGGCAAAACAATGTACCTAACACTTTAGTCACAGGTGACTCTATAGTCAGACACACTGATGTCCCACTCGCCAGGCTGAACAAGGAGAAAATGGCAGTCAACTGCCTGTCGGGTGCCAGGATCCACCACATAATGCGTGCACTCAAGTCACTCCACAACAAGTACAAATATGACTCTATCATTGGCCATGTTGGAGTGAATGGACTTGACACGTACCTCCCTGGACTACATGAAGAGAGACATGGAAAAGCTCTCTGATCATGTGGCCCAGGCAGGTATGACCCTAGCCCTGAGTAGCATCCTGCCTTCGCCCAGAAGGATACCACAATAAAAGGACAAAATGACTGACTTCAACAATTGGCTAAGCTTCTGGTGTCATTCAAAGGGGATCCAGTATCTGTCTACCTGGGACAACATGATCGACAGACCACGATGCTCTGTCAGAGATGGTCTGCACCTGTCACCCCTGGGAATCAGGTTATTGGCTAAGGCCCTTGCCACCCCTATAGTGCCTTTTTTAGGCAAAGTTCAATGGACAAAACCACCACCGTAGCAGATACAAGCATGCAACATCTGAAGGTAATACTACTCAATGCTAGAAGTCTAAACCTCAAAATGCACACTCTCGAGGCACTCCTAAAAATGGAGTACATCGATATCTGTGCAGTAATAGAGACCTGCTTCAAGGCTCCACAGAGCAGCCCTGCAATACCAGGCTACAACACTTACCAGACTTTTCGGCCACCAAACCAGGATCGAAACACTAAAGGTGGAGGAGTGTCCATATTCACCATGGATATTCACACCACCAGGCTAGCTGCCCAACACAATGCGTCTGAAATTCTCCAGGTGCAACTAACACTAGGTAAGACTGCAATCCAAATTGTAGCTTGCTACACATCCCCCACCATGCCCCAAGATTCTCACTACACCTTTCTAAACATAATGGAAATATTAAGATACAACCAAACACTCTAATACTGGATGATTTCAACTACCCTGCCATTAACTGAGAAAACTACTCGTGTACCAACACCTGTGCCCAACGGTTCTTGGCATTCATAAATTCCAACGCCCTGGATCAACTAATCCATAGTCCCCACCAGGGGCTCCAATATCCTAGACCTGGTAATAACCAACATGGGAAAATTGATGCGCCACACCTATGGTCACCCCCTCATTGGTCAGGTCAGACCTGATTGACTTCTTCGAATCAGTCTCCAGAGCCGTGGATGAGGGTAAGGCAGTCCACACAGCCTATCTGGACCTTGCCAAGGCCTTTGATACTATCCCCCACTCTGGAATCATAGATAAACTTACTGGGCATTAATCCCTGCATCACTCGATGGGTTGCCAACTGGCTTACTGACAGAACCCACACTGTAAAAGTAGCGGACTCCAAATCCAGCTCCAGACAAGTGGAGTACCTCAGGGTTCAGTCCTGGGACCGCACTTGTTTGGCATCTACTTCTCTGAAGTACAGGCCAACACTAAGGGAGGCTGGCTAACGAAGTTCGCAGATGACTGCAAACTGGGAGCCATTATTGAATCCCCAAATTATGTGGATACTTTACAAAAGGGCCTAACAGAAACCGATGCTTGGTTCCAAAGCCATGGGCTCAAACTCAATGCCAAGAAATGTAGTTATCCCCTTTGGGAAAAAAACATGTACCCGTGAATTACCACATAGGTGGCAGTACACTAAACACTGAAAGTCTGACAAGAGACTTGGGGACACAAGGTGGACAATGGTCTCACCTTCAATAACCACATCGCCACAATAGTCAGGAATTCCTTCTATGTGGCACACCTCATCACTAAGGGCTTTTCATCCAAAAAAAAGGAGGACATTGTCCCACTGTACTCATCCCTCATTAGACCCATTAAAGAATACAATGCCCCATTTTGTATGTACCTCTCAAGACACCTGCAACTGGAAAGGCCGCAGAAATACCTCACTAAAAGAATCACAGGCCTAAAGCAGATGCCCTATGCTGACCGCCTTAAAAATCTCCAGCTATACTCTGTCGCATATCATCTACTCAGAGGCAATCTCTGCTTAACATAAAAGGCCATGTCAAGCCCATTCCTGTTGGACATGCTACACTTAAAGAAATTCCAATCCCTCAGAACCACATGCTCCAGGGATCTAAACCTTGTCATCACAATAAACAAAACATGCTGGAGGGATAGGTTCCTGACCCAGAGACTCCCCAGACTCTGGAATAGATTGCCCATACATGTCAAGCATAAGGTCTCCTTGGCCCTCTTCAAAAGGAACCTTGACGATTGGATGGGGGATCACATCAGTCACCCTGTTAAACAGGGGTCCAGGGAAGTAAATAGTGTGGGAAGAAATAGCCAGGGAATTGTTATGGCTAGACTTGTATAGGCCCTAGGGCCAATAGCCTAGTACCAACCTATGAACTTTAGGATCTTGACAAAAAAAAAAAAAAAAGAAGATTTAATAAAGACAAGGTCCAGTACAGGCTTCTAGGACCCTCTATTTGGTATAATAAAAATCTTCAAATAAAAGTGTTTGCCCAACAGGCATAGAGGCACTGGTTCTACTTCTTGAGCAAGCATAAGATGCAGAATGGAAGGAAACAAGGAGACGTGGTTCAAGGGGCAATCCTCTAGTAAGGAGGGAGCAATTCTCATTGCCAAGTGGACCCCAGCTGAATTACCTTTAACACCGGTTTGTCTGCCAAAATCTAGTACAACAAGGGAACATAAAGCTTTAGAAAGATGGCGAGGTTGCCCGGTGGGATTGGGGGGGGCAGAACAAGCAATCAGTAATGTGACTGGGAGTGTTGTCTTGATTTTGAGAGGCTTTTCCTTTCTTTTTGGAACCTCCTTGTCACTGCTTTTTAAACTCCTGTTTGACATCTCCATGGTGCTTAAATTGCTCACTGAAAAAGGAAGCCAAGAAGAAAGGGAACATTTTTTGCTTTAAAAAAGAGAGGCCTGAAAATGTGAGTCACTCCTTGAATCAACTTTCCCCTTTCATCACAATTCTTGCGAACCTCCACTGTAAAAGGGCTAAAAAGAGCTTCCTTTTATGAAGGATAATTTAAAATTTCAGTTTTAACATCGGGTGCAAAAGACCCAGGACAATCTTCTCATTACTAACCCAGAAGCAGCAACAGCAGCAAACACATACTTTAAAACACATTTAACAGCATGAAATGCATTCAACGTATCTTTTACCTCAGAAGGAATGCTACCAACGTTTATATGTTCTCAAAAGATAAAAGTAAAAACTAATATGAGCTTGAAAGATTCAAATCCTGAAAGTGAAAGCAAAATAATACATTGCCTTCCACAAATTGTCAAAAAGCTTTTCCTTCCTTGTCAGCTGGTATGAGACTATTAGCAGCAGAAGCTGGAGCAACAGTCTGTTTAGCAGAAGCAGGTTTGAATAAAGAAATTCCTGCTGGATCTACTTCAGGGTTGGAAAAGAAATGCTCAGGAGTCTGAAGTACCCCTAATAAAAAATGTCAGACTTCCTGAAGACAGGAAGGTGAATGCCAGACAAACTAGAAGCAGTAATAAAAAAAACATTCTCTAAAGCAGACAAAAGAGGAGGAAGGAACAGCTGTACATTTAGGAATATCCAATTTTAAACAAATGCATTTTTTGTGGTTTATGAATTTCATTCTGTTTTCTGGGGGAAAAAAGAGGTTTGAGGAACCAAGAGTAGTTATCCACCAGCAGCGGAGGCAGAATAGGATTAGGCCTGACACCAAAAGACTGCCTAACAACTTTCTTCTTTGTGTGATCAGAGGGTAAAACCAAGGGAAAATCGTTGCTGCTTATCAGGTTAGCCAAGAATGAGGCTTCAAATGTGGACAGGAGTCCAGACGAGTCAGTAAACGGTACAGAACAAGTGGTACCGGGGTTGATTAAAATATTGACAGCCTCCCGCAAGCACAATATCCTGACCCAAATACGCCAGCTTACAAAACTAAGAAAATTCTGTCAAAAAAGTTTTTATTAATACAAATAGTTCACAAAGAAATACATAAACTCCCTGAGAAATTCAATGACTACCTTGCAATGCACTCAGCTGCCTGGCAAAGACATTTTTTGTCAGAAAGCACACCAGATTGCCTTAGAAAAATAAATATAATGGAAGGTTTTCATCACAGTAGGACTTAACTACTTAGCTCTAACAGATCATTAACCAAACGACAGTTCAATGGGACCAATGAAAACAGTGCTCTTCTCTGCGGCAAAAGAACGGTGACTAATTTGGTGCTTCAACTTTTTACTGGAGATCACCTTAAGCTTATGATAGTCAGAACACATAGGTGTTGCTATGCTTCAAAAGCTGGCCAGTCACTGGAGTAGGACCTAAACAGCTTGGGCTACTGCAACAGTGAACTAAATGTTGAACATAACAGTATATTTTTAACTTGGCATTACCCCTGGCTTTACAATTCTTTTAAATATTTTTTTTTTTTTTTTTTTTAGATAGGCACTGTATGAATTCTACAAATCAAGAATATTTACAATATGCTTCTTTCTTCACATCATGCAAAACTCAGAATGCCCTTTCTCAGCCTTAACCTCCACTACAAAAAATAACATTCTGTTCTCTCTTTAAGCATTTTTTGCATTGGGCTGAGTGACAGCTAAGCCTTTCTATGAATCATTGCCAAAATGTTTTGCTTGGGGCATAATCCAATGAATAAGGGATTAAAACTTATGCAATCATTCTTTCTTCACTGCTTTTACAGACACTTAATGATACCGTTTTGAGGCACACATACTTTGCAGGCAACATAGTAGTTGGTACAGCAGTCTCCTCTAGTCATGCAATCATCAGAACAGTGGCAAGCATATGACTCGTTTCTTCGTTCTCCACAGCGCTCTTTGTTACATGTCCAGCTGGGACCTAAATGTTAATAACCATGGTTAACAATACAAAGTAAAAATAAATAAATCATTTAGACAAATTTGAAAATGTAGTGCCTATTTCACTGTGCAATTCTTGAAGCATAATGTGCATGCCTCATGATGTAATAACACAATTTCATTCTTTGCCCCACATTAATGGTGAGGTCCTATTCCATGAAACTAGTCCTAGAAGACAAGTATGATTCAGCCCACATACTAAATAGTCTTATTTTTCTCATTTTTGGCTGTCCTCTAAATGGTGGTGTTAAAGTGAGGGTTATTGGGTAGAAAAACAAAAGAAACGTGCAGCAGGCAAGTAAAGTACAGTTATGCAAATTACACTTCCCTAGAACAGTAGATATTCTAATTACTCGCGGCTGCAGTTACCGGTGGGTTGTACCCTGCAAGCAGACGGCTTCGAAAAGATCTGGATCCCTCCCCTGAGATCCACTATACTGACTGGCCAACTCAGAGCAGGGATATTAACAGTCAGACTGGAAAATTTTCAGGACTTTCTTGGCTACAAGTAAGAGGTAACATACTCATCCTGAACTAGCCAAAAAGGAATCTCCTAATAAATCACTTGAGTGTGTGTGTGTGTGTGTGTGTGTGTGTGTGTGTGTGTGTGTGGAAGCAGCTAGAGCAGCATGTTTGAACATCTGCTGTTATGGGTATGTGTAATTTGCCCAAGTTCATCATTCCCACTGCTGCAGTATGCTGGATAAAATACCATAGCACATCCAATCTAAGAGAAGGAAGATTAAGGATCCAGGAGCCCCTGGATAATGGTCCTAGCAAATTCAAACCTGGATCTAAACAAAGAATGCAGTACATAATTTCACAGAGGACCACATTTGTCTCCAGAAGGCTTCTAGAGTCCACCTGTTTCCAATATGTCATTAAGAAGACAAGGTCCACAGAGCATGTGCCTTAATACCACCTGGAAATGGTTAATCATGGTGGGTAAAACAATAGGGAAAGTCAAGGGCAACCAACGGGAAATCAACTTTTTGAAACAGGTTGTCCTTTTTGTAGTCCCAACATAAGAAATAAATAGTAGACTGGCTTTTCTAAAGAGCCGATGCATGTTCAGAGTACGTGAACTCTTCTCTATGTTTCCGAGGGTTAGACTACAACACTGAGAGATTGATGGCCCGATTCAAAAAACTCTAAAATAACCTTGGACACGAGTAGAGGATGTTTTCCTAAAGATGCCCTATTCTAAAGGCAAACCAAATATGGAGTTTACCCGCCAAGAAAGCTAGCATCTCAGAAAATGATCTTGCCCGAACAAGTAGAAATGTTAATGTAATGAGCCTTAAATCTGCTCATGTGCAGCAGAAAGAAAAAAGTCCACGTAGAAGCAAACTGTATGCAAGGTGATATCAGGAGAAACTATCAAAAATGTTTTAATAAGAAAACAATGAGGAAAGAGAAGGATCCATGGTCAAATATTGAACTGGCCACAAAATGTACCTAATAGTACAAAGGCCAGAGGCCAGTAACTCACACAAATATTCGAGTAACAGTAGTATAATCTCAGGTAAGGTCCTGGTTATTAGGTATGTACCAACTAGAAATGTTTTTCAAATATCAAAATAAAATTTTCTAGTAGCAGGATTTATTATCTGCTTTAGTACCTGCTGCACATCTGGCAAAAACAAGGCACCTAAAAGGTATCAGGATTCCAGAAGCTAACCAAGATACAATTGATTTGGGAGAGTAACTCCTCCTGTCTTGTATGCAAAGATGCAGATCATCAGGAAACAAGTGGTAACTGCCATTGGCCAATTCCATAAAAAGGTCAAATCAATACTACCTGGGCCAAAAGGGATTAATCACAAAAATTTTACAGAATCCTTCTGAATATTGGGAAATACTCTCAGTGGAAAGAATGGAGTGCATAAAGAAAATTCCCTTGTAAGGGAATAAACAGAGTATGCATTGTCTGTTTTAAAAGGAGGCAAACAGATCTATTTGAGGTGTTGACCAGAACTGGATCAATACCTGGAAGACCTATTGACTTTATTCATGAGGGTCTGTCCTGGTTCTGTTCAGTTTCCAGCATGTTTGCTCTGACAGAAAGACTTGTACTTGGAGGGTTACCCAATACTGAAGAACCAACTCCCAGGTGCTCAAAGCCTGTCTGAATAGGGGACACAGCCTTGTGCTCCCTAGCTTGTTGATATACCGTAAACAAAAGTTAAGCAATTACCATAACGATAAATCTGTGTGGTCCGATTTTTGTCCGGTTCAATGTACGGGTTTGTCTGATCTAATCAGATCAGACCTCACTCAGCATCATCTCTGAAGTTTCACAGATCCAAGGCTCTGACTCCTCCCATATCCATAAACCTCTCCACTCCACCTTAGTACCTCAGATTGAGTTTGTTCCACCAACTATACAATTTAGAGATAAACTAATTCTTTGTTTGCATATCCTGAAGTTTTGTTCCTGAGTGAAGGCATATAAGGTAAATTATTAATGTTATTTATGACTAACACTTGTTTCCATCTATTTCTCACTCTCTTGTTTATTTCTACCTTATTTTTAACTCCACTTTCATTTTATCTCACACAATAGTTAGCCTTTCTAAAGTACTGTCTTCCCTAATAACTGTCAAATAATTGCCAATACCTATTCCTTAAATGCTTTTCTTTTTAACAAGCAAAAAAGCATCAGTGTCTCATTTTACTTCATTATCCTGCAATTGTATCTTAGTTCTTACATATGCATGATATGAAAGTTGCTGGACTAAGTCAAAGCTTTCAAATTAAATACACATGCTCCAGTGAAATACAAATTCAATCCAGCCTAGCCTCTTCTTGTCAGCTCCTATGCTTTTTCTGTCCCTCAAAGATTTTTCTTTGGAATAATGGCAAAGGTTTCACTGGCAAAGATGCTCTATAGGCTTTGCTAGCAGAAGAATGAAAAGCAGAGTCCTCTTTCAGCTTTCTGGCTACTTTTTGGTGGCTAAATGTTTTACTTTCTCCTTTGCCCGTTTTGTATAAAGCATGCCCCTAATCTTCCAGGAAAAAATATTTTGACAACCATTGGCTACAGCATCTTGAATCTCAAACCTGCGTCTTGACAATTCCCTTATTGCTGTGATAAAAGTCCATCTGTTATGCCTGCTGTACAGTGAATATAATCATTTTCTACTAGCACTCAGTTATCCCCAATTTTTAATGTTTTTCCTTTTTGCCACAGTATCATCACAGGATCATCTCTTTCTGCTGGTATTTTTACAAATACAGGTCTTGGGTGCTTTCTTGTGGACAGATTTGGATCATACATATAATGTGCCCTTTCAGTTAAAAAAAATTCCTACCATGAAACAATAGTCAAGTTGGTTATTTGTTCTTTCGGAAAATTAATAGTTTGTTCCTTCCAGTTTCAATAATACAGCAGAAAATCTCAGGTTTTCCTTGTTTTTGTTAAGAAAAAGAAGTAGGCCAAATACTCCTTTTCTTCATTTCATCCCCAGAGTTTTGCAGCTTAATCAGTTCACCTGAACAGCTAAAGCTGCTTCTATTTTTCCCCACCCGTTTATTATCTGAATTGATATATTCCTTCAGAATTTAATTTTAAACATGTCTGAGTATATCAGTTATTTTTTCCTCTAAATTTCTGTAGATATGCCATGTACCAAAGCTAAAACCTGAACTGTTTTTTGCTGAACAAATGAGGGATTCTTTCAAGTCAGAGTGTTCTCTCCATTTCTGGTTCATTTTTTTCAGGTTTTCTCCCTTTTTTTCCATTGCAGAAATCCAGGCAGCGAGTCTACTTGCCAGTAAACAGATTTTACCCAAACTGACAGTTTCAATGGCCTTTTTTAATCCATAAATAACATAGTCCTTTTCTTTCTAATAATCTTTATGGTTATCTCTTCCCACATTTCATTAGAAGTCTACTCAGTACTGGCTTCAACCAGCTTCCTAGATAACTCATTTTGTCATAACCACAGAGGAAAGGGTATCCCCTGTACCAATCATATTTGCTGGCATATAGTTTAAAGTTATTACATTAGTTTTAAACTCATTTACTTTCTATCCTGATAGAACATTACATTTCTTTAACCTAATACACCCGTTTCTTATATCGTATTCTTAGGTCACATTCTGGGTATGTAAGAAATAATTATACCTGCAAATAAAGTTATATGCATTACTCCTTTTGCAACCTGTAACATTAGTTTGTCTGATTTTCCTGGCTAGAGGTTCTAGGAACATGAAAGGTGAACGCAATCATCTTTGTCTAGTATCTCCTGACAGACTGACCATTTCTGAGATCCTTTCACTTAACTATTTTTACCTAGGATCCCCTCTAAAACCCATTTTTTTAAGAAACACATTTTTGTGGGAAATCAAAGGCCTCAAGTAATTTCATAATGACCTTCCAGATGACCATCTGATTTTTTTTAGCATCTGGCCACATTAGAATTAAATTTATTTTATTTGCATTCAGCATCCTTTGTAAAGCCACACTGATGCATTTTTTTTGGCAACATTTTTGACCACCCTTTTAGCTAAAATTCTCATGAAGACTTTATAGCTGAGATCTACAAATGAAATGGTTCTAATAAGATCCAGGGTCAGCTGGGTCTTTCCCTTTCTTTCGCCAAACTTCACCACCACTTTACACCAAGAAGTTAATATACTGTTAAATATTTTTTCCAGATCTTAAAAAAAAAACTTTTCTTTTTCCAAATCACTGTTGGAATCCCATCTACACTGGGCATTCGTCTATTTTTTGACTAGTTATTGCTGCTTTAACTTCATTTTCCTTGATTTTCTTCAATAAAACACAGTCTTCTGTTACTTCAGATAATTTCAGATTCTCTAAACAGACCATAATTTCATAGTTTCATAGTTTAGTACTAGGCTATCTGCCCTGGGGCATTTATAAGCCTAGCCATAGTGATGTGGCTTTCGCCACCCCATGTAATGGTACAAAAGTGTACAGAATACATTTAGAATACTGTGCCTCTGTCTAGTAGTGACACAGTGAAGACCCCCTTACATATTAGAATTAGTTTACTGTGCCTCTGTCTAGTAGTGACACAGAGATGACCCCCGGGGTAAACCTACGATCTCTCATCCACTCGTCAAGATTTCTCTTGAAGAGAGTCAGTGAGGGGCTCTGCCTAACATGAACTGGGATTCTGTTCCAGAGTATGGGAAGCCTCTGAGTTATGAATCGGTACCTCCAGCATGTCCTATTCATATTTGTGCTGAGGTTTAAATCTTTAGCTCTCGTGGTTCTGATGGATTTGGATTTTTTGAGGTGGAGCATGTCCATCAATTCCTGATTGGACATGGCCTTGTACGTCAGGCACAGATCACCTCTGAGTAGGTGGTATGCTACTGAATAGAGCTGGAGTTTCTTTAGTCTGGCAGCATATGACATATGTTGGAGACCCTTGATCCTCTTGGTGAGGTACTTTTGGAGTCTCTCCAGCTGTTGCAAGTGCAGTGTGAGGTACATACCAAATGGGGCATTGTACTCAATCATGGGCCTGATAAGGGAGAAGTATAGGGGTACAATGACCTCCTTTGATCTGGATGTGAATCCCTTCATGATAAGGTGGGCAAGGTAGAAAGTCTTTCTAACCACTTTGGCAACGTGGGTGTCAAATGAGAGGTCACTATCGACTTGGGTCCCCAGGTCTCCGATTACTTTTTCCGTACTCAGTGGCTCAGCACAACAGCTTGTAGTAATTGGTTGTTTTGGACCATTTCGAGCTCTTTTGAAGTTCCCTGTTTAAAATCCGCCTCTGAGCATTTTTTTCTGGCTATACTACTCAGAAACAGCTCCTTGTGGTCCTGCAGAGTGGTCCTAGCAGCAGAGAACTGAGAAAAGCGACTACTTTCCTGATTTAAGTATTTTTTGCTGTTTTTTTACCTAAAATACATTCTCCTTGCTTACTTTGAACAAGCTTAAACTGTTTTTTTAGCTCTTTGTTGCATTACATATTATCTGCACTTAAAGTTCCACTTGGTCGAAAGTTTGTTTGTTAAATTTAACTGTTGAGCCTGCCCACTAAAGTGTGCTAGCCTGTGTAACTGATTTATTACGGTTTCCTGCATTTCTGTGTGCTTTCTATCTCAAAAACAAAAAAAAAATCCTTGTTTTCCCACCTCTCCTCGACTAGTTTAGACCAGTATACAAGCTTTGCTGTATTATGGGCTGTGGTGTAGTTCCTGTGTTGTCCATTGCCTTACTTGGATAGAAGGAAGTTTCTTTGCTCACCAGTAGGAGTGGGGAGCCTTGAGCAGCCTATCCGTCCCTGAAGGAGTGACCTCAGCACAAGAGCTTGTAGTAATTGGTTGTTTTGGACCATTTCTATCTCTTTTGAACTTCCCTGTTTAAAATCCGCGTTTGCGCGGCTTTGTGCGATTGTGCGAATAGCCGGTTAAACAGGGTTAAACTTTTTCTAGCTCCGCCAAGTCTGCTCTTCCAATTTTCCCTTAAGAAAGCTCTACTCTTATAATAATCAGTCTACTCGCTTTATTATAAGCCTAGCACTTGTTCTCAAAACCTCTCTTCTAAGTAAGCACTCTCAAACTAAAGTAAGCACTACATCCACCTACCACCGCTGTGAGTACCCACTTCCCTTAAAGGCACAGCACTCCCTTATAATATTCTAGCATGTAGAGTAGTATATTACTAGCATCCTCTCCGGTTCAGCTGGTTAATCTGGGAATCTTGAGACAATGCTATAATTGTCTCATGTACACAGACAACCCTCTCCTCCTCCCAACAAACACAAATACATGTGAGAGATGCAACTATATAGCCAAACTGGAGGCTGAATTCTCTCAACTCAGGACTGGCAAGACCAGACAGGAGGAGAAGGTAACCACACACAAAGCAAACCCAGTCCCACATAGACCTACCACAACTGCAAACCAAACACATAATAACACAAAGACATACTCGGAGGCTCTAACAAAAAACTTACCAAAACAACAGAGGCTCCCAAAGCAGACAACCAAAAATCCACCACCTCAAAACATAACACATGCAACACATACTTCAATAAATCAGCGTGTCAAACAATCACAGCCCTTAAGGCCAAACACCATGCCTGATACACTAGTAATAGGTGACTCTATAGTCAGACACACTGACGTTCCGCTTACCAGGCTGAACAAGGAGAGGGTAACGGTGAGCTGCCTATCCGGAGCTAGGATCCTCCACAACACACGCACTCAGGTCACTCCAAAGCAAGTACAAATATGACTCAGTCATTGTCCATGCTGGCGTGAATGACAGGAGACGTACCTCCCTGGACTACATGAAAAAGAGACAGAGGAGCTCTTTGTTTATGTAGCCCAGGCTGGTATGACCCTGACCCTGAGCAGCATCTTGCCCTCACCAAGAATGATGCCACAATACACAGACAAGATGATCAGCTTTAATAACTGGCTCAATTACTGGTGTCATTCTAGGGGGATCCAATGTCTGTCTGCCTGGGATGACATGCTGGACAAGCCACGCTGCTTCGTAAGGGACAGCTTGCATCTGTCACCACTGGGCTTCCGGATATTGGCTATGGCTCTTGCCTCCCCCATAGTGCCTTTTTTAGGCAAGGCTCAAAAGACAAACCCACGTCTTTAGAAAACAAAAATGGAAAAAACTAAGGGTAATGCTGCTCAACGCCAGAAGTCTAAATCTCAAGATGCAGGCTCTCGAAGCACTCCTCAGTATGGAGAACATCGATGTCTATGCAGCAACTGAAACCTGCTTCAAGGCTCCTGAGAGCACCCCAGCGCTACCAGGCTATACCTCGTATCATGCTTTTCGACCCCAAAACTCGGGCCAAACCAAAAAGGGAGGGGGAGTGTCCATATTCATCAAGGACACCCACACTTCCAGGTTAGTGGCAACACATGAAGCATCAGAGACCATCCAGGTGCAACTAACCGTAGGCAAAACTGCTATACAACTGGTAGCATGTTACAGACCACCCTCCCAATCTCAGGAACCCCATTCAGCCTTCCTGAAGACATTGGAGGATATGAATGTCTCACCAAACACCATCATATTGGGAGACTTCAACTATCCTAACATAGACTGGGTGCATTATTCTAGCCCTAACACCCTAGCCCAAAGGTTCCTGGAATTCATAAATTCAAATGCAATGGAACAGCTAGTCACCTCTCCCACAAGGGAGATAATATACTAGACCTGATCATCACAAACATGGGGACAAAGTGCTCCACACTGGAAGTATACCCCTCACTAGTGAGATCTGACCACAAACTAATCACCCTGGATATACATATCCCACCTCCACCCCCAACACAAAAGACTACAGTGAAAAACTTCTCAAAAGCCGACTTTACACTTCTTAAGACTGAGATGGTATCCTTTAAGCCCACTGGGCCAGTGGAAACCACATCCCATAATGCTGAATCCTTCACAAATGCTTTCTACGGACATCTCCAAGAATGCATGGATTATGCAATCCCAAACAAAACCAAGACCCTCTCCACCAAGGGCAGGCGTCCTGTCTGGTGGACCCCAGCCATAAACAAATTGTATAACAAAAGGAAGCTACTGCACGACAGAGCAAAATCCCATTAAGAGAAGGCATCTCCGATCAGCATTAGTAGAAAGCTACGTTCTCTCATAAAAACATCCAAGGCCAACTTTGAGAGAAAAATCGCTATGGACACTAAAGATAACCACAAGGCCTTCTGCTATGTTAGAAACCTGGGCGGAAACCCTCAGATATGCTCAGAGTTAGTTCACAATGACAAAAAATACACTAAACCCACAGATTTTGCCAACATTCTGGCAGACAGGTTCAGTGCAAATTTCTCCCCTCCCTCACCCCCAAAAGAAGAAATACTTATCCCAGCTGAATGTAACCTCCCTATCATCTCAGATGTCCAGGTGAAAACCGCCCTCAGCAAAGCTAAAAACACAGCATCAATGGGACCTGACGGTATCCCGGGTTGCATGCTACGTGAACTCCAAGAGGAGCTAAACCTGCACATAAAAATGCTATTTAACCTTAGCCTTACTACAGGATATGTACCTGAACACTGGCGTACAGCAACAGTGGTCCCACTCCACAAAGGAGGCACCTCTACAGACCCTGGTAACTACCGCCCCATAAGCTTAAGCAGCCTGATCTGCAAAGCTATGGAAAGAATCATTATGGAACTCATAAACAGAGACATTGGGGATCTACAGACACTTGATCCCACACAGTTTGGCTTTGTAAAGGGCAGATCCTGCCTTTTGAACCTGGTTGACTTTTTCAAAACAGTCACTAGAGCCATTGACGAGGGCAAAGCAGTCCATACAGCCTACCTGGACTTGGCTAAAGCCTTCGACACAATACCCCACTCAGGCATCATAGACAAGCTCAACAGCTTAAATGTAAATCCATATGTCACAAGATGGGTTGCAAACTGGCTAAAGGATAGAACCCATAAAGTCAAAATCGCTGGAGCCATGTCAGACTCAAAGCCAGTCACAAGTGGTGTCCTACCGGGCTCTGTCCTGGGACCCCTCTTGTTCGGCATTTATTTCTCAGATGTGAAAGCAAACATGGGAGGGTTGTGGCTGACAAAGTTCGCAGATGACTGCAAACTAGGCGCCATAGTCGATACACCAGCTGACACATACATCCTACAGAAAGGCCTCACTGAAACGGACAACTGGTGCTGGAGTCATGGCCTTAAACTAAATGCCAAAAAATGCATAGTCATCCCCTTTGGGAAAAACAAAGTACCCACAAATTATCAATTTCTTGCACTTTATTTTCTGCTTCCAGATCTTGACTATGTAAGCTACTGACAGTATTTTACCATCACTTTGTAATGTTGTCTGGGTCTATTTTATGTATTCCACTGTCTGGGTCTCTAATTTTTATAATCACCCCTTCTACTTGTTGCTGTCTTAGCCTTTGTGCCTACAGGTTTGCTTTTCTAGCTTATTCAAATTTTCAGGGAACTCAAAACACTTTTTTTTTTTTTTTGCTTTAAGCTGCATTTTATCTTGTTCTGACAATCCCATGTTTTTTTTTTATCACTGTAGTTCCTTCACTTTGTAATACTTCCCAGGTATTCTGACTTTCATTTTAAGTCTGCCTAGCACTAGCAGTGACCAGGATTCAGATTTTTTACTTATAATTCTTGCAGTTCACTGCTGGATTTTTGCTGCCAATGTTTAACTCTTCCTCAACTTTAATTCCTGTATCTTTAATAGCAATGCCCTCTCTCTTTCTACTTCTAGCCCTGCAAAAAAATCCCTCCTTTCCACTTCCTTGTCATTCTCTTCTTGTCTGAGGTGCAGTTCCTATTGCATTATTATCTGTGCATTACTAATTTTCAAAAGTATGTTACCATACCCCACTCCAAATTATCCATTTATGTTTGACACTAATATACTTATAGGATGAACAGTGTATTAACTTTGCAAATTTAACCTAGTTGATTTACTTACACCCCCCCCCGACTTTCATGTACTATTGATCCCCATGTTCTATTGCGTTTTGATATTTGCAACTGATCTCTTTATTTGACTTTATTTTGGCATTTATATTACAACTATAAAACATTCCTGCATCCCTCCCTCCAATAACAATTTCTTAACTACATAAAGACATTCTAATCTTTACTTCTCTTACTATAACACTCTACAAGCAGTAGAAAAAAAAGTAACATTCTCTTTCCCTTATAAATCAGTGATTTGACTTCTTTCACCCTCCAGGCTAAGGAGAAACTTGTACACTCTTCTTTTATTACAGCACTATTCACAAGCCTCATGTCAAAATCTATTTGTTTACATGTAATACATTATCATAAGTTTAAGCCCCTTTAAGAACTTCAACTATTCAGTTTACTAATTTATGAAAAATTGTTTTGCAAGTAGTCAGTTCATTACAATCCTCTTCTTTTTTCTATTAACCTAGCTGACCTAACTCAAGATTCCCAATGTTGACCTAATATGTTAATTTCTCAGAAATCTCCCTCCCTCTAGCGAAAAAAAACTCCACATCTAAGTATGTCTGCTCTACTTTGTAACTACAGTTTCAAGTACAATACTAGCATTAAATGAGAAAGCAACTTTTAAAATTTATAATTGCATGCCGTTTATTTCTTATTTAGCTAATTAAGCATCTTAAACTCTAATTTTCAACTTTAAAACCCCTATTCTATCTTTCTACACTCAACTATAACCTTCCATCTTTTTTTTGTTCCCCTTCTGATTTATTCTGGCTTACCCAGTGCCGGGACTACCAGCCTCTCCTACAGCATCTGGACTATTGCCATACTAAGGCTGGGGTCGGAGAGGAATCCAAGATTGTCCTGGAGCATCATGCCAAACTGCTTCCACTGGGGGATTTTTCATTTATGACCTACCTCTTGGACCCCACCTCCCCCGCAGTCAACCATTTACATTCAAGGGTGACTCCCCTTTATGGACCATGCTTCTCTGCACTGCCGGTTTGGGCTACTGCTCCCTATAAACCACAACCCCTATGGACACACATGTAGACAGGACCAAGTTACTGCCTCTAGAATAGCTACTTAGAATCCACTTCTTTCCAGTATGCCACTGAAGAGGAAAAGGCCCTAGTGGAATGTGCTTTTACCTTGCCTGGATTTGCCTTGCCATGGTGGGTGTAACAAAAAGCTATACCAGATAACAACCAACATGCAATGGTTTGCTTAGAAAAAGATTGACTTCTTTGCCCCTGTGTAGGAAATAAAAAGCCTTTCAGCCTTCCTACAGGGCTTTGCCCTGTCAAAGTAGTACATCAGCTGCCAATGCACATCCAAGTTTTGAAGTATCCCCTCTCCCTTATTCTTATATTCTGGAAAGAACACAGGGAGATTAAAAGACTAAGTGAACTCTGACACCACTTTCAGCATAAAAGAAATATTAGTGCAGGACATAACCCCATCACCTGTGGAAAATCAGGTAAGGTTGTCTCACCATGACAGCTTGCATGTCAGAAACTCACTGTGCAGATGTAAAAGCAGTAAGTAAAACAGTTTTCCATGTTAAGAACATGAGATCAGCATGAGCTGTTGGCTAAAAAGGTGGTAAGATCCATTTTTTTCAAGAACATAATTGAGGTCCAACAAAGGAGGAATTTGCTTGTGAGGGGGTCTCATGCAATACTCCTTTCATGAACTGTTTTACTAAAAGAGAAGACAAACAGGAATCCATTGTCACAGCAGAGATGGCTGCTAAATGCAACTTAATGAACACAAATGACAAGCCATCCTGAAGTGACTCAAATATTGCAAGACCAGGGGAATATTAACCACAATGAACCATCTGTTTCCTTTTAGGCACCACTTAGAAAACACTGCATTTCTAGAAATATCAGTTCCATCCAAGGCACTTTAAGAATGTTTTGACACCTAAGAAACACTGGAAAATTGTCTTTTGCATTGCAGGCAATGATGCAGCAAATTCATCTAAACTTCACATGCAGCACATCACAAATGTCCACATAAAACACTGGTAGTTACACATTTCTAAGTTACCATGATTGACTGCACCAGCTTCGTACCCTGAGACTCTAACCACCTGCCTAGTTTATCTTGCAGGAATCAGTCAGAAGATGTGGTCTTTTCTTATTAGTAAAAGTTGCTGGGGACACAGAAGCAGGGTCTGCAGACAAACAGGCTTGGAGGCCAAGTATACCCTAAATTTCTTAAATATCTTCCTAGGAAAAGAAAGTAAATAACCAGTGGAGAACAAGACTCTTGAAGACATCTTCTAAAGCTGGGAAGATGGAGGAAAGATCTTAATGTCCCGGATCTCACCCTTCAAGAGATCATAAATCCCAATAATCTGAGAGGCAGCTGATTGCTCCCAGTTGAATCTAGTCAACATTTGGGGGAAAAGAAAACATTTGTTTTGGTAACTGCACCTGTTCATCATCAGAGGAAACCAAATGTTCAGACTCGGACAGACCAGAGTCCTAAGACAGAGGGTCACTTTCAAAAAGAGGATACTTAGCAAAATGACCATAACTCATAACCCAGGTATACACCCCATAATAAACTGCCTGAATAATGGATCTAGCCATAGCCATTACAGTCAGCTGTCCCACCACATCTCTTTTTAGCCTACACTAACTAGGGGGAGAACCCACGAAGGTTTGGTTTTCTCACACCAGAAGCAGGCAATGGTACAGCCCCAGAGGATTTGTCTGATCCTTTTGTCAAGCACAGTTGTGAAACAACCACACCAGGGGGTCCTGAAAGTAACAGAAGGCAAGTAGTCCAATAACATGCCTGAAGCTAGGGTTACTATTGAGTCACAAGCCATAGAGGGAGGCATATTTTTTATTTATACTTTATTTTTTAGATGCAAAAGGGGTACCCAAATCCATCAAGACTGGGGACAAAAACTAGCCAAATCAATGCAAAGTACTAGTTGCATAGTTAGCCTTGTATCAAATGGACAAATTCCACAATGTTCCCTCTAAATAGCAAACTGAAGTCTATTTCTACAGGGAAACTATGCTGAACAGTTTAATGTAGAAAAAAGACCACAATTTCAGTAATCCAGCACAAAAGCACAAAAAACACATCACATGGACCCCATATATAAATAAACAAATGCCATTTTCTTAACATAAACAGAAATAGCTTAAAACAGCATTAGAACAGGCATTAAGCACAATATTAAGTAAAATTCCTGTCAAATATCAAAAATAATATGGCACCAAAATTGCAATTTAAGTTAGAAATCGGTTTAAAAAGTTGCAACTCTACTCAAATACATCAAACAACAACCCAAACCTAGGCAAAGTAATTAAATATAAACATAAGAAAAATTCCTGTCAGAAATTCTTCACAAACAAAATGGCACCAAAATTGTGATTTAGATGAAACAGAATGTTTAAAATGCTGTAAATGTGCTCAATAACTTCAAATAATCACAGCCCCAAAGGAAAATAAAATGCATCATCTTTCTTGTTAAAATTTTCAGAAGCTTTTAAGCAAGAGAAATAACAGCCACAAATCACTTGGTGTTCTGGCAGCGCAAGACAATGAGGAAGTGCACGAAAACTGCCTTAGTGCAGAAATTTGGTTAAACATTCAGAAATAGCTATAAAACACCAAGAGTTATAAATCCCACAGAAATTCAGAGAGCTTAAAAACAATACAAGTCTTACACTGAAAATTCACACAAACTATATACAAATTTTACATACCAAAAAGTAAAACAGAATACATTCCACTGATGGAAAAAGGCAGAGAGGGGAAATAAAACCAAACAGGAATTTCTTATTTTATATGCCAATATCACCCATAGAGAGAAGCAATATCACAAGACATCTTTCCGTGACTGTGACAAGAAAACCAAAAAGGTCCTGTCTGTGAATGTCAAGGTTTGTCCTGGTCCTGCCAGGTGACCGGTCCTTGCCACTCAGAGACAGGCAGTGGGAGGAGTTCTAAACTTTAACAGACTGATGGGAGGGAGGACAGCAAGACCGTTCTACCCATATGCCAGTAAGGCAGTGTGCTGCTGAACAATAAGAAAGTCTCTTGGTTCTGCCTACATAAAATCCAAGTGGTCTGTGGGCATCCATATAAAGCAAAAACACTATTTGAATAGCTGGAAAACGACAGCCTCGTTTGGTACTTTGAAAATAACAGAAGGATTCATTCTCAAAGAAAGTCTAGCCTCGAAGTACAGAAGACTCAGATGTAAAGATTGCATTCTAAAACTCTCCTAACATTTCCAATACAAAAATTTCAACTCCGCCCTTGATGCTGGTTCAAGAGGAGGAACAGTCAGCTTTTCAAGAAAAAATTGTAAATCTCACAGAGGAACACAAGCAGAGGATGTCTGATTAAAAGTATGAAAGGCCTTTCTAATGGTTACATTTTTGAAGGCAGTAAGAATAAGTTGGTGTCTTGCTGCTAACCGAAGATAGCAGCTCAGTGCACATTTACACATGAATAAGAGAGATCTGTGTCAAATATTTGAGAAAGATGATCAAATGCTGACAATAACGAAGCAATGAAGCCCAAACAGAAAAGCGTTCCCTTGCTGTTGTATGACTTTCTGATACTGGGCAGCTGGGAAGAGTTAAGAATATGAACTACACTAGAAGAGCTTGCAGGGTCTATGACCATTTGTGGAAGTGGAGAAACCATGTATTTAGGTAAAATTAATGGATATTCAGATGAGGCTTGCTGGAGGAATGGGACAGTGTCCTATAAGGCTGCAGACAGAGAAGATTCTCGAGCAAGGGGAACTAAACTTGTTGAGGCTGAAATTAGGCCAAGAGCATGACCCTGGAGTTATTTTGCCTAACTGTCTATAGGAGTTTTGAAAGAAGGATAAATGTAGAAAAAGTGCAAAGAAGCCCAGATAGCCTTTTCAAATGTTATGTTCCCCAGTGGTGGGATTAGAGAAAGATATTGGTTATTTTTTTCCTGGAGGATCAAAGGCATTTTCTGATACAGAACAGGTTAAGGAAGAAATAACATTCACCAAATAAGTAAGTCAGAAAGCAGAAGAGGACATTGCTTCTCTTTCTTCTATCAATAAAGCTCAGCTTTGCCAGTGAAACCTTTTCCAATGTTTCAAAGGAAAATACTTGAGAAAGAGAAAAAGCACAGAAGTTGACAAAAATTATCAAAAGTACCCTGAACTTGAACCAGAGTCTTGTGTTAGGAAATGATCAGGAAGAAACCTGGCAACAATGAAATTTATGACTTACTGCAATCCCATTTATTCACTAATCACACTCATGGGAAATATGGCTTCCAAGAAAAAGTGTATGAGGTGGACAATAAAAGCTGATACCCTACTTTGTTACTATTCTTTATAAGAACTCAAAAAAGGAAACCAGTATTAACTGTAAATAATAGTTGTATAAAATATTTCATGTTATAAACTACATGCTATACTGTATAGTGTGCAGTCAATGGTATTTTAAATGCATGTGGGTCTTTTCAGTAACTGTTGCATGTGCTAACATTACTTTTACTTATTTACAAAAAGTAGAGTCTTTACAGCATAAGAGGAAAGGCTGGAGAGAAGCAAGTTTAAGTTGATATAATGTGAACTTGGGGAGCTGGGGTGGAGTGGGGTGTAAAATGTACACAGATTATACTACATGTAGAATTAAAATAATTTCCCTTGTTGTTATATAAAAGCCTAGATTAATGTCATTGGCTTAAGCTATAAACAACTTTTTGTGTAAGAAAACAGAATGAAAGTCGTGAAAAATGCTAGGTTTCTTGCATCTGCAAAGATATTTGTTTTTTTCTTTCAATTATCAAATGCTCCAAGTGAGAGACAGGTCTGCAGCTGAAGGCCAGGGGAATTCTGTACATTCCGTTTTGACTGAACCGGACAAAGATCCATTCATGCATCCACAAAGTTGCTCATTTTTTATGCTAACTGCTTTTACATGGAGAGAAGCTGATTGCAGTTGCAAGCACTTGATTTTGAGAGCTCCGAGTATTCCCTGCTGAAGGAATGCAAAGTTTTAAAGGTACAACTGCAAGCAGTTCGGTAACAAAGTTTGCAGTTAATGGGAAATAAAGAGTTTGTATCCTCCCCAGCAGCCTTAATGCATTATTTAGTGCCAATGAACTTTCTCTTAAAGCTAAAAGTTGATATTTTCGGAAAGGATACAAGCTGTTTTTCACACCTGGGAGGGGAATCGATATAAAAAGAACAGACTGCAACTGGTTAAGTGAGAAACTCAGGCTGTAACACGCACTTTAGCATGGGTAACCTTAATTTAAGATTAGGTTATGCTTGTGGGTGCAGTTGTTTATTTAGGACAACTGATCCTATCTGAAGAGTTAAATTTCATTTGTTGAAAATATTTCTAGTCTTGTGTGTTTGCTATAAGTTAAAGTGGAGAGATACATCTTGTAAATGTATCTATTTTGTTTCAAAATTTTCAACTGCCCAGAACAATGTGATAAAGATCTCAAAGAGGAAGAGAAGAAACAGCTCTATAAAACAACATCAGCCTACCAAGCATTAGTGTGAACATGCAACACAAAAGTTGGAAATGCACACTAAAAAATATCACACACGATAAGGGGGAACAATATCTATTCATCATAATCACTACTCTATCCACATTATCTTGGAATGTAAATGGCCTTACAGGTCTAGACACAAAGGAAAGATTAGTGAAAATAGCAATGCTGCAGGAGACATATTTGGAAAGAAACGGGCACGTAAACTTGACATAGGTTTTCATGATGGATATTCAGCAGAATATCAGGGACAAAGGAAAATGAGAGCAATACAGATTGCTAGAGGAGCTCCAATAATGATAGAAGGATACAATAATGGTACATAGTAAGGGGCTACTGGCAAGGGATGATGAATACACTTGCATGCATTTATATTAACAAATGTTGGGAATGTATATTTATAACTGTTACATGCACACACCTTTGGGCATGCTGATCTTTTATACAATTTCTTCTCATTTTCATTTGAGCCCAAGTCACAGTTGCAAGACTTTTTTGCTCTAATGAAAGCCAAACAAAAAAAAGGTAATTACATTTTCCCAACCCCTACCTTCTATTAACATAGAACAAAAATACAAAATTTACATTTTAAACAAATGAAATTTAACCATCCAGATGGGGGCAACTGCACCAAATTGATATTTGCACCCACATACATTACCTAATATAAAATTAAAGTCACCCATGCTAAGGGGCATGTTACAGCTTATGTCCCCCCTCTTACACTGATTGCGGTCAGTACTTATCTAGATTCCCCTCCCAGGTGGGAAATATGGCTATGGCTTGCATGCTTTCTGATAATGTTAACTTTTAGCCCCAAGAAAAAGTACTACATTTAAATAAAACTGAAATGTGTACTATTCTATTAAGTGCATTAAAGTTTTAAGACTGCCGGGGAGGCTACTATTGCTGACTTACTTCCCTGAATTTCAGACCATTTTTCACAGAAGTGCTTCCAATGTGCCTTTAAATGGTTCAGTTCTCTGAGCAAACAAAGCTCAGAACTCTCAAGATTAGTTGCTTGCACCTGCAGACAGCTTGTCTGCAATAAGAAAAAAAAAAAAAAAAAAAAACATATAACAACTTTGCAGGATTCTTTGTACGTTTTATTTAGAATACAAGGTGCAGAGCTTTCCTGTGCAGCTGCCTTCAGCTGAAGGCTTCAGGTCCCTCACTGAGAGAATTTGCTAATAGGAAAAAACAAGCCAACAACTCAGCAGATTCAGAAAACTTGGTACTTCCATATCTTTCATCTTTTTATTTTATTTTTTTTTTTATTTTATTTTATTTTACATTTGTTAACCGGGCTGGTCTATCTGGATACATATCCGTTTTCAGTAGAGGCCCGAGGAGAAAAGCTCCAATACACAATAGAAGTACATATTTAAATTGCAAGATTCAAAGTATTGTTACAACAAGAGAATACAGCTTACATATGCAGGAATGAAAATTTACATAGATGTTATATAAGACTAAAGGACAGACAGGAAATTATACACAAAACATTGATTTCGTTAAAGATACTGAAAAATAGACTGAAATCAGAGATTTTCCTTATTACTAAAGGAAAGAGAAATTTTAGAGATCTGCAATTAGGGAAATGTGCTAGGGAAGTGGACCTAGAAGTAATGAGATATGTAGTTAGTCAGGTTCTCGACATGGGCATGTCCATTGTGTGGAGAGATATTCTTTAAGGTTAGCTTTGAAATGATTGAGCGAAGAAGTAAGTCTAAGGTTGTTTGGCAGGGAGTTCCACTGCTTGCCAATGGAATTTGCATAAAGGGCATCCCCACCTGAGTTTTTTGCTTTAATGGTTAGGATCTGGATGCTGTTTGATGATCGGAGACTGTTGAGGTTAGTATATGGAGTTAGAATTTTGCACAGTGAGGGAGTTCTATCAGGATGGTTGATTATTTTATAAGCTTCAAGAGTTGGCTAAGTTTGAGGAGATTTGGCAGTTCCAACCAGCCAAGTCTTCGCAGATTAAGGCAATGATGGGTTCGATAAGGGGAACCTGTAATAAATCTGGCAATGTGGTTATAGGCAAGAGAGAGCATGTTAAGTTCACGTTTATTGAGAAAAGAGAGGATCGGGAAGCATAGAGGAGGGAAGAGAGGAGATGGGTGCGAGCAATAGTTAATTTGGTAGTGGGAGTTAGGAAGTTTTAATTCTGTACATAGATCCTAGTTTTTTAATAACAGACTTTACTGTTTGGGTAATGTGTATGTCAAATTTGAGCTTATGATCAATAGTGACACCTAGCAGTTTGGTACTGGTGACAGGGGTTATGAGGGTCCCATTATTGGATTTAATATGAAAGGTTGTGTTGTTAGTGTTTGGGAGTTCTTTACCTAGAGGTGAGAAGACGTTGGGGAAGAAAAGTAATAGTTTGGTTTTAGCTGGGTTAAGTAGAAGTTTTAAGTCAGTGAACCATTTTTCAACTAGTGAAAAACAATGTTGTGTGGTCATTTGGAGATTCGAGAGGGAGACGTCGGAGCAGATTAAGGTGGAGTCGTCGGCGTATTGTATGCAGGTGGATTTAGGGATGACTGACTGAAGGTCATTTATGAAGATGGAAAACAGAAGTGGGCCCAGTATCTTGTTGCCTACCAGTGAGGTAGGCATTGAACCAGTTTAGTGCTGGAGTGTCCAGACGTAGGGTTTCAAGGATGTTGAGAAGGAATTGATGATTGACCATATCGAATGCTTTTGATAGGTCCAGAAAGAGGGCAGATGATATGAGTTTGTTATTGCGATTGTTGTTGATTGAGTCAATAAAGGAAAGGAGGGCAGTAGTTGTACTATGGTGCGGACGAAAACCATGCTGGGCATTAGACAAGAGATTATTAGAGGTCAGATAGTGAAGAAGTTGTTTGTGGATGCATCTTTCCATGATTTTCGCTATGGGGGACAGGATGGCTATTGGTCTATAATTTGACATTTCCAGGGAGGTACCTCCTTTGTGAAGTGGAATGATATAGGAAGTCTTCCAGATTGAGGGAATGTTCATCTCAGTTATAGATCTGTTTATTAGGATTGATATGGGGTAGGCTATTTCATCAGATGCAATTTGTAAGAATTCCGCAGGAAGGTGGTCAGCCGCTAGGGTAGTTGGTTTGAGTTTTTTTATCCTATCGTTCAAGCCTATTTGTTTAGAAAAAAAAGTCCATAGCTCAAGCTAGACATTAATCCAGGCATCCACCGTTGTAAAAGTAAAGAAAATTACCTTAATTTTATATACAACTGGTACACTTTTACATGCCACCCCAAGATCACGTTATATTAACTTGCTTTTGTCTAGTATTCCTTAACACTGGTATAACTAATGAAAAATGGTTGTTTACTTTAGTATTTATAACATGTGTAGCAGCCAATGAAAAGACTCCCCACCTCACAATTGAAGTACCCCTGAATGCACACTACACAAAACTGTTTTACGATATATTGTGCTGTCTAAATCAAGAAATGTTTTATAGAATTAACAAATTGTTTTACTTACAGTTCTCTTTAGTGTTCTAAACAAAATTATCAAAGGTCCAGCCCTTCTTAACCAATTTTTTCTTGCCAAGCCATTTTTCACAAGTGTGACCAATGCTTTATAGTCTTTTACTTATTCACAAATTTAAGTTCACTGGTGCTGGTCTTCTTCCTGATTACCTCCATCTCCCAGTATCAAACATTGGTGCATGTCCAAGGTACTCCTAATTTTTCAAATCAACTTTTGTGTTTTTCTCTCTCAAGAATTTTCCTTTGGAACACTGGAAAAGTTTTCACTGGCAATGTCACACTATTTGCTTTCTTGTCAGAAGAATAAGCAGAATCTTTTTCTGCTTGCTGGTTCACTTTTTGTTGGACAGACTTTTGTTTCTTCTTTAGCTTATTCTGCATCAAAAATGTATTTGATCCTCTAGTAAAAATATTATGAAGCAACTGGATACAGCAGTTTGAATCTCACACCTGCTGCTCAACACTCCTTGATTAGTGGGATAAACGTCCCTCCAGTCGAGTATACAATGAATAATTATTCTCCACAAACACTCTGTTGTCTCCACTTTACTTTTCCTTTCTGCTACATATTTGTCAGTATCAGCTCTTTCTGCTGGTATGATTGCAACTTTACTAATATAGGTCTTGGCTGCTTTCTCATGGACAAGTCTGAGGCACACACATACTGTGCCCCTACAATTAAATCCTGCTGTATAGACAAGTAAATGGCTTATTTCTACTTTGATAAAATTAGTGCAGTCTGTTACAACAGAAAATCTCAGGCCTGATGACCAACCCTTATTATTTTTGAAACCGCTCTTCTTGTGAAGTCTCATATGCATCCAGCCATTTCTTCAGTTTATCCTCTGACTTTTGCAATTTTCTCAATTCATCTGAACAGCTAGTTAAAGCTTCTTCTATTTTTCCAGCCTTCTGTTACCAGAGATGATACATTTGTTCAATGTTTCATTTATTTTATACACATCCGAGTACATCTGATGTATTTTCCCAAAAGATTACGAGAAGCCATATCCTGTACCAAAGTTGAAACTTGAACTACTTTTTGCTGAACTGCAGGATTTTTCCCATACAGAGTTTTCTCTGCATCTTTTCTGATTGATTTTCTTTCAAGTTCCCCAAATTTCTTCTTTTTGGGAATCAGGCAGTGTAATCATTAACCAGCGATTACATTTCACCCAAATAAGAAGAAAATTACATAGAAATAAATGGGATATTTGGGAACGGAACAATACATACAGAACAATGTTCTGGTGAAGGAATGAGGTTTAAGAGAAGGCAGGAACTGAGCAGTACATGCAATGTTGGATGGAATGACAGTTCTTTTAAAAAAGAAAACATATGTAACTGTAGGATTATGTAAATGGAAAAATTATATACTTTTTCCTTTCTATAAACGTGTGCGCGCCTATGTCATACATGCTAATTTAATAAAGGTACTTAAAACAAATAGTGACATCCTCTTTAAAAAGATAAAGCATTTTCAAGGACAGTCACAGCCACAACTGAATCTGGTTTGATGATGTCTTTCTCTAAGAATTACAGTCCTTGAATGGTCAGAGGATCACTTCTGGTATCCTAGGCAAAGAAGCAATCACATTAGGGCTTTTCCATGCTACTGCCACCAATTTTATTATTTTACCTACTGCATGACCACCAAGGAGAATGTTGTGGGAAGTGGAAAGTCCCTGACAGTTGTTGGGTGAAAGGACACAAAGACTATGGTCTGTCGGCCTATCCACCTCACCATTTTTAAAGTTTTTCCAATTGTGGGATGAAGAGACAGACTGAAATTTGTACTTTATTAATTTTCAATATCTATGGTGGAAGACTCCCAGAGTCTGTCTGCTTTCTCCTTCAAGTATAATTTGCTATTAGGCCTTAGATGTGAAAGATCCAAAGATGATGAGGGCATTGGAATAGGTCCAGAGACAGTTTATTTTGTTTCTTACCAAAACTGGATGAAGAGTTATAGAATCCTTTGGAAAATTTAGAAAACAAGGGCTGAAAAATCTTGAGATTCCCAGTATCGGCTTATTCCTTTCATCACACCTTCTGATCACCTCTGAAGCAGAGGAGCCAAAATCGAAATCTCTATCCAAATAATTTTTAAAATCTCATTTTTAACATCTGGGATGTTCAAAGAACACAACCATGCATACTTCCTCAAAACTGTACCAGTGGTCATAGCCACAGAGGAAGTATCAGAGCCATGCACACTTTTCCTCACAAAAAGAAATGTGTACACAAAATATTCCTCACGCTTTCACAATTAGTCAAGACAAACCTTAACATATGAGCCTAATAGTTAAAAGTTCAGAAAAATCAAATTTGCAGAAACACTTTTTCCCATACTTATCAATAATCTTTCCATCATTATCAGAAATAGTAGGATTGGAATTAAGTGGTTAGCAACAGAAGGATTTACTAAAGCAACAGCTGCTGGTTCAGATTTGGGAAGAGTTTAAAAAAAAAAAAAAGACAGTCGGCTTTATACAATTTATTTGCCTTTTCAGGAGTAGCTGGCTGTCAGAAAAACTGCAGGAAGTTCCACACATCCTCTGAGGTAGATAATAAAAACTGGAAGAATGGGTGCAGGTTATGGAAATGTATTCAATCTCAGCTCACAGTAGTTTGAGGGACTGAGAAACCTCAGCGATCTTGCACTGAAAACACTGGCACATTCTAGAAACAGTTTCAGAGAAAGAGAATCCCTGTACAAGGAGAATCAGAAACACAGCTCTCCTCAGTCTAAATCCGAAATCTGAAGAAAAAACCCTGTATCTGTCCCTCCATACTCCTGTCAAGATTCAGAATATTGAAGGTCTTCAGGAAAGGAGGTATTCATTTTTCTTTTACTAGAAATTACCTTACAAGGATCAATAGCCTGAATAAAAACCCTGGGTCAGACGCAGTACATTTGAGGAGTAGCTACATGCTTAGTTTTCTGCTTCTTTCTGACAGGAAAAATAAGACCAACAGTGTAATTACTGGCAGCAGTAGCAATTTCCCTAGGGATGGGCACAACATTTTCACAAAACGGGAAAGCCTTCCCTGTTTCTCCTAAGACTGACAATTGTAGCTTTCCCTTGCACACTGAAGTGATGCCACCAAGCAGCAGAGGACACAGCTAATGCATGGTCCACAGTGGCTGTAGTTGCTAAACAAGAGGGACTTGGGGTAAAAGATGAGCGGTCAGAGGTAAAAAAAAAAAATGGCCACAGCAGTCCCACCTGCCACGGAGGCAAATTGTTAGCCTGCTGCAGTGGAAAGAGCTGCTTGCATAACTTTTCTTTTTGTGGCTGGAAGAACTGACCATGGGATTGACAGTTTATTCCATGATAAAGCTGAAAATGGTGCCTCCCCCCCAAGGAAAACAAGCAGCAAATGCTGATAAAAATAAAGCCTTTAGAAAGTCACCCCCCCCCCTCAAGAAAAACAGAGCAAAAACACTTTAAACCACTTTCCGCTCCATGGAGTAAAATAAACACAACTTCTCCACAAAAATGATTTTCGCTTACTTTAAAACTTTTAAACTAACAGGGAAAAATGCTTCTGTTTGTAAATACAGAACAGTCTTGTGACAGTCCATTAAAACAAACTCCAAAGCTTTAAAATAACTTTCCTAAAGAGAAAAGTATAAATAATATGTACTCACCATAACGTTCCATCTGTGTTGTCCATTTTCATTCTTCCTCAACAGATGGATTCAGATACGATCCCTCAGATCCGACTTGGTTGTTGCTAAAGCTTGTGGCCAACAAGAACTCTTGAGCACTTCCCTTACCCACAATGCACCAACCCCAATTACCTCAGATCTTGTTTGCGGACTTCAGTAGAAAAGAAATATTGTTTTTCTGAGAAGTCGGTGGCTATATCTGGAGATACAAATACAGGGCAGAAAAGACCTGCAACCACTCATTCTTCCATAGGCATTCAAGGAAGGGGGTTGATGGGAGGGAAGCTGAGGAAGAGTGAAAATGGACAACACAGATGGATTGTTATGGTGAGTATGTAACTTCTTTATCTGATGTTAATTTTCATTCTATCTTTAACAGGTGTGGCAGAGTCCTCCAGCTACCTAAAATCCAGAGTGGACTCTAAGGAAGAATATTCCCAAGCACCATTGAGCTAAATGATGCTCTTCCTCTGGAGACCAGATGCAGCTTGTAATAACTAACAAAGGTATGGGGGAGTAGCCCAAGTTCCTGCTGCACAATCATCCATGGACATTTTGGAATGAAAAGCTGAGGAAGAAGCCATGGATCTAGTAGAATGGGCCCATAATGGTTTTGGTACAGTACTGCCCACTTTGTTATAAACAAATGAAATACAAATCTGTATCTAGAGAAAGATATGTTGGCAGCTGGTTTTCCCAATTTGATTTCTGCAAATGAAACAATTGGTCAGTTTTTCTGATGTCTTTCATTTTATGTAGGTAAAAACGTAATTACCTCTGGACATCTAATAAATGTAATGTGTATTCACCCTTGTTAGCAAATTTAGGAAAGAATACTGGCAAATTAATGGACTGGTTTATATTAGATTTTGACACCAACTTAGGAAGGACGGGTGCATTAGAACGTAATGCAACTCTATCCTTGTGAAAAATAAAGTATGGTGGTTCACAGGACAAAGCTTGAATCTCAGAAATTCTTCTGAGAAAGGTGATAGCCAACAGAAAAATCGTCTTCCAAGAAAGATACTGAAGGTCACATGCAGCTGGGTAGTTCAAAGGGGGGGGGGGGGTTGAGTAATACTCTGCAATAAAAGATCCAGATCCCACGGGGGATCTTTGAAAGGTGGTTTCAGAAGAACAGTACCTTTCAAGAAAGCATTACTCAATTTATGGGATGCAACATAACCACCATCAAAACCAATAAGAACATTTGATATGGCTGCTAACTGAACTTTAATGGTTGATGAACTAGCTCCTTCTTTAAAGGTATGGGTAAAATGAGCCCAGTGAACAAACCTCTTCCATTTGCTAGAATACAGTCTTCTGGTGGAAGGTTTATGGGAAGACGAACATTTTTGATGGACAGGAGAAGAAAGCATAGGTTGTCTGGCTATTAATGGAACTAAAGAAGCCAGGCAGTCAGTCTGAGGTTGGTTATGTTTGGATCAATCATGCCTGTCTGGTGAGACAAGAGGTCTGGAGTCAGATCCAGAATCCAAGGTTGGTGAAGCAAGTGAGGCCAAAGGAATGGGAACCAAAGTTGTTGAGGCCAGTAAGGTACAATGATCTTAATGTTCCTCTTCAACATGTCAGCTTTCTGTAAGAATTTTGGAATTAGTGGAATGGGTGGATAAGCACAGAGCAGACCAGGGAGCCAATCGTGAAGAACAGCATCCCTCGATGATTCCCCCTGTGGGAGGATTAGGGCAAAGTAGCCGCTGCATTTGTTGCTTACGGGAGAAGCAAAAAGATCAGGCTGGCTCGCTGCAAGAAAATCAGTTGCGTGACACTCATGTTGAGGGGCCATTCATGAGATAGACGAATACACCTGCTCAGTTTGTCTGCTATCACAGTGGATTTCCGCTGGAATGTGTGCTGCTATAGGAAAGTTGTTGGATGAGATTACCCACTGCCACACTCAGAGCTTCTCAACATAAGGGTAAAATCTGGTCTCTCCTTGTTTGTTGATGTACCAAACTACTGACATGTTGTCCTTTTGAATAGCAATCACCCCCACAGGGAGAGTATCCTGAAAGGGTTTCAATGCTAAAAGCACTGCTCTCATCTCTAGGACACTGATATGCAAGTTGGACTTTTTTGGGGACTAAGTGTCTTGGATGGTTTTCCCCAAAAAATATCCCACCCCAACTGGGAAGCATCCATGGTTACTATGGCCTTGGGCTGAGGGAAAATAAACAAATGGACTTGTAGAACCTGGTTCGACTGAATCAGATCTCTTGACCCACAGGGGAGGGAGCCAAAAGACTCTGTCCCTGTCAAAAGAATCTTTTTCATCATCTTCTCTATATCCTCTTCTGAGAGACTTCTGGAAGAACGAGTGGAAAGCACCAAAGGAGACCTATATCGCTCCAGAAAAGGGGAGGGTACCCTTAAAGAGTACTGGATCATGCAACTGTGAATACTGAGGAAGGTCCATTAGCTGTCTGATCCAACTTGGATTGCTTCAGGGCCAAAAAGGTCAGATCTGGTAACTGATCCAAAGTAGATGGATCAGACATCTTTGGTTTCTTCAGATCTGAGGTTGAGGTTGGATGCTTATCGGGTCTTTTCTTTGAGGAATCTGAAGCAGATGAAGACTAGGAAGGCCCTGGAGACATTTTTTAAGGTTTTGCTTCTGGCTTGGTTCTGGGAGATTTATCTCCTGATGTAGCCTCTCTAAATAAAAATGGCAAAAGGCCTTTGAGGATTAATTTGGTTTTGCATTCTACTAACACTCTGGGAAAGTGAAGTGGCCCTAAACAGTTAATGCACAGTGTGTAGGCATCTGAAAATGGCAGCTTATGCCCACACTCTGTATGCTTCTTAAAATTAACTCTACTTTAAACAACTTTTTTTTTAAACAAGATAAGACAGAGAGAAAATACCAATGATAGTATTAAGGACTACACCAAACTGTAGAATTACAGAAAACATACTAACAATAGTATCAAGCGGTACACAAGTATGAGAAAGCAGAAAGATATCAACTAGTGTGATGGGTAAGGGAGAATCTACAGAACTGAAAAAAAAAACTAGAACAAAACACTGAAGAAATATTAATAACTCATCTGATAAAAAAAAACATTCTAGAGTGTTGGCAACTACGTCTTTCGCTGAAAGTGGCAAACGAGATCTGAGATAATTGGGGTTGGTGCATTGTGGGTAAGGGAAGAGCTGAAGAGTTCTTGGTGGCCACCAGCTTTAGAAATGGCAGAGTCCGATCTGAGAGATCAGATCTGAACCAAACTGTTGAGGATTGAATGAAAACGGACATCAAAAGCAAAATTATTAAATGGAACATTTATTTTCCCCAAAGAGAACTTATCTGCCAAGCAAAGGAACAGTACAAGTAGACAGTCAACCCTTGAAAGCCTTAGGAGTGCAGTCACCAGTGGAAGTTAAGTTTGAAGCACTTGGCACCCAAACTTGTCTTTTAGTCAGCCCCAATCAAGCTGCCTGACAGTTTGGGCGAGTGGAAGGTGCTTTGAAGTTTTGAAAGCTGCGAGTTGTTATATTCTTTGTAGGATATAACCAATATACAGTGGATATAAAAAGTTTACACACCCCTGTTAAAATGCCAGATTTTTGTGATATAAAAAAAAGACACCACAATAAATAATTTAAAAACTTTTTCCACATTTAATGTGACCTATAACCTGTACAATTCAACTGAAAAACAAATCTGTTAGGGGAAAAATATGCCTGAATCGCAGAGACCCTTCTAGCAGAAGTTAAAGCCACTAAAAGTACTATTTTTCATGTGCAAAGCTTCATAGAAGCAGAGGCTGCTGGCTCAAAAGGAGCCAGAGCAAGCTTCTCTAAAACACAGTTAAGATCCCTAGGAGGAGGAACTGGTTTCCTGGAACGTTTCATGTGTAGTACACCTTTCAGAAAAGGCTCAACTTCTAAGCTCGAAGCTGGGGGGGGGGGGTCAACAGGAAGCAAGCAGACAGAGCAGTGCCTTTGACTGAGGAATAGGAAAGACCACTATTAAGCAACTCACAAAGGTAAGAAAGCACTAAAGGAAGATCCACAGAGAGGGGGGTCCTCTTTTCTTTTGTGGCACCAGATAAAAAATCTCCTCCACTTGAAAATATAACACTTCCTAGTATTGGGTTTCCTGGCCTCCTGCAAAACCCTAAGCATGTCCTTACAAAAAAGGTGCCTGAGAGGGCTCAAAACTTGACACCTGATCACCCACAAAGCCAGCTGCAGAGTTGACAGATGTGGATGAATCAAGGATCCCTTGTCCTGAGTGAGTAGGTCCAACCAGTGAGGTAAACTTGTAGTGATGACCCTTGGCTAGTTGCACAAGACGTAACTAGTGCCGTCTTGACCAAATGGAGATATCTAGCAAGATTTTTGTTTTTCATGCAGAATTTTCAGCAGGACTTTTTGAATTAGAGGGAAGGGGGAATGCATAAAGAAACATCCCCTTCCATGAAAAAGATACAGCATCCGGCTTCCAACCCTGAGGATGAGGAACCCTGGCAGAAAAAAAGAGGAAGTTGTCTGTTCAGAGGGCAAGTGAAGTCCACTTCTGGAGTACCCCACCAGTGAACTAGATCCAGGAGCACATCCCTGTGAAGCATCCACTCGTAGGATTGTGTCATGGATCTTTTTAATAAATCTGCCACTGAGTTCTGAGCAGAGGGGACGTACACAGCATGCAGTGTCACTTTGTACTGGATAGTCAATTCCCATGCTTTGATGGCTAAGTGACAAAGAAGGTAAGATTTTGCCCCTTCCACCACTTGTTTATGTACTAAAGGACTCTGGTATTGTCTGCAAGAATCCTGACTGTTCCTGGCAAGAACAGAGGATGAAAAGTCTGAAAGGCCAGAATCAGAGCCCTCAACTCTCTGATGTTGATGTGCTCCCTCTGTTGAGAGGAGGACCAAAGACCCTGTACCATCCCGGAAGCAAATGTTGCTCCCAAACTAAATCTGAGGCATCTGTAAATAGCTGCTGAGCAGGCTGGGGTACCTGAAGTGGAAGGCCAGGGTTCTGACCGACTTGCTCCATCCACCAAAACAACTCTGTTTTCAGACAGAGAAGAAAATAAATCAAGACCTCTAAAGGATGAGCATGCTGGGACCAAGTGGTCTTTAGAAACCACTGGAACTTACAAGTGTAATTTTGCAAAGGGCAGCATGAGAATTGCTGAAGTCATGAACCCCAGAAGTCTCAGAAATTCGCCGGCCACGATGGAAGGAAGCGGCAGAAGGGACTCCATGAAACCCATTAGAGAAAGGGCTTTTTCTGAAGGAAAGAAAATAATCAGGTCCATTCAGAACCTTCACCCCAAGAAAATGAGATCCTGAGTAGGGATCAGACTGGATTTTTTGAAATTTATTGAAAATCCTAGGCACTTTGTGAATACCCTTGGAGCAGTGATAAAACCAAAAAGCAAGGCAGAAAACTGAAAGTGCAAAGAACCCACAGAGAAATGCAAGAACTTCCTGAACTGAGGATGGATAGCAAAATGCAATAGACCAGGGGAAGAAGAGATTACAGAGATAGCATCCAAAATAAAGGCACCACCAGGAAGGTGTTTAAGAGGGAGAGATCTAAGCTAGGCCTCCAAGGACCATCTTTTCTTGGAATAAGAAACATCCTGGAGTAAAACCCCTTTCCATGTTGGTCTGGAAGAACAGCCTAAATAGTGCCTTCATTGAAGAACTGAGCAAGCAACCGAGGGAACAGATGAAGTTGACTGGAAGGAGGCTGAAGTATCCCCTGGAAGGGTGAAAGAGTCTTTCAAGTTATGAAGTATCCCTTTTGGATGATGGAAATGATCCAGGAGTTCTGAATGATTTCCATAAAGGGAAAGGAAGAGATAAAGGAGTAGGACTTGGAAGAAGAACTTGGTTGACACAGAGAATTTGGCCTGGACTGAAAGGGTTGTTGAGTACGAGCAGAAGAAACAGACTGTGGGGACTCTCCTGGAAGACTTCTTCAGCCTATTTCTAGATAAAGCAGAAGTGCAAAAGTGAGCAGGTCTTCTGATAAAGGAAGTTTTGGCATGGAAATTCATATGCAATTTAGGGACTGGAGAAACAAACAAGTGTTTCAAATCTTGGAGCTCCTTACCATTTTCCTTCAAAAATTTAAAAGTTTTGCAGCTGTTGTACCAAAAAGGACATAGTTATACAAAGAACATCACGCAATTTGGGCTTTATGCCATCAGGAATTGACTGAAACCGTAACCAAGAATGCCTTCTGAGAACAGATGCAGAAGATGCCTCCACTGCATCATAGCTATATTTGATGTAATGTCTAGCTACCTGGGAGGAAGCAGACAAAAGAGAAAGAATCTATGCTTTAGCCTCTGAATCGGGTAATTGGGAAAGAGCCTGGGAAGCCTGAGAAAGCTGGGTCAGAGTACCTAGACTCGTGTCTGGTAATTAAAAGCTCTATCTGCAAAGGTGGAAGTACAGACCTTCTTCACCAACCTTTCCAAAATCTTTGCATAAGGTGACGAGCGTGAAGATTTGTCAGAAGTAATGGAGACCAAAGTTGAGGATATTTAAAAAGAAACTTGGTCATCGGGGACCTTATAAAATCTGTCAGGATTTGGGAATCTGGGGTGTTAGGAGGATGCAAAGACATCTAAGAAAGCTGGAAGGACTGGTGGAACTGCTGAGGGAGCAGGGGCTTCCAAGTGGAGAAGATCATATCTTTTTTGCTCCTCAGAAATTTGCGAAGAATCCCATTTAAAGAATTCTCTCATATTATTAATAGGTTTCCCCAAAGGAAAGTTCATCTATTGGGGAATCTCCCCCATTGGACTCCTCTCCTCTGGAGAGGCATATTCCAGATGAGAAGGAATCTGGGTGGAGTACACCAAGGAATCTTCATCCAAAGAAGAATCCTTAAGAGTCAGAATCAGGAACAGGATACTCAACAGCTTGCGCTGAAGGAGATTCCAGAGACCCAGATGCCAACACTGGAGACAAAGAAAAAGCAGGCAAGGGAATAGCAGAACCTGAAGGCCTCAAAGCCATCAAGGCTTTAACAAGACCCTGCAAAAACACATCCCAGTCAGACGGAGGGGTGGAAGGAATGGTGGAATGTTTAGACCTCTGCTTCTTCTTAACATGCTTCCCTTGTTAAAGAGAATGCTTGGATTTAGGCCTTACATCTGGTAGTTTAGATGAGGAACAGTAACAGTTCCAGAGTCCTCCAGAATAACAAGCTGTGGTTCCTCCAAGTCGTCAAAGCCAGACATGCTAGGATCCACACAGTCTTGACAGCTTCTGCTGAGGAAACCCTGAAGAAGCACACCCTACCTCCAAATGCACGACCGGGTTTTCACTAACCTCAAGGGGTACATCGAAGGGAGTAGGCGCAGCCAAAGAGGATTTGGGTCTAACTTTGCTAACATTCCTCTTCAAGGTCAGCTCAGCTGAATGACGTCCGTAACTCTCCATCACTTCCCTACCCAGACGTTTAAGTCTCCGATGTGCTAAGCAAAAATTCAAAGCCAACAGACTATGCACTGTCTTAGGCACAAAGGCCTGACAAATAGAACAGGACTGGTGGTCATGAGTAGACCCTAAACAAAACAAGCAAAGCTTGTGACTATCCTTATGTGGAATTTGCCTTCCACACCTACATTTTCCCTTCCTGAATGACATAAGAACAACAGACCATAGCAAGAAAATGAATCCCCTATGGGGTACTTATTTGAAGTTGGAAGGCAAAAAGTACAGTTGTGTACACTTACCATAAATGTAGATATTAGAGTGTATTCACTGTTGCAGTCATCACATTTGGGTTAACTGCTTGCAGTAGTCCTCAGCCGGCCTGATTAACAAAGTCTTGTCTCCTGCTTCAGTTGCTGCCCCTTCTTCCATGACGTCAGCTTGCCAGGGGTATAAAACATGCAGCTGACACCATTACATCAGTTTTTCTTGCCCCAGATGTCAGGTGTCCCCCTAATGGGAAGCAATTAAATCTATAAATAAATGAGGTTATACCGCCAAAAAAAAGCAAATACACCAAAAAGCTTTTGAGCATAGTAAAGGAGAGTAGAGGTATAGCCAAAAGTAGTAAGGGGGCTGGAGGGAGGGTAATCAGGACTGCAACAGTGAATACACTCAAACATCTACATTTATGGTAAGTGTACACAACTGTACTAAGTTCATGTTTCACTGTTGCAGTCATCAGATTTAGGTAGATTCCCAAAGCTAAGAATGGGAGGAGGAATTTAGATAGCATTATGACCAGCTAAAAGGCCCTGCAAGACTGCAGTGGCAAAGACAGCTCTGGATTTAGAGAAAATTGGCAGATGGTAATGCTTGGTGAAAGTATTTACAGAACTTAAGGTAGCAGCTTCTAGGATGTCCCTGGTAGGGACGCCTCTGAGAAAGGCTGTAGAGGTAGATGCAGCTCTGGTTGAGTGGGGTCTGATCCCCTGTGGGATAGGTTTTCCATGGTGCTTGTAGCAGAAATGAATGCAATAGCCTATCCATTTGGATATGGTTTGCTTTGAAATAGCCTTCCCCTCTGCCCCTGCAGCAAATGCCACCAGCAGTTCAGATTTCCTTTGAGGTTTAGTCCTGTCCAAGTAGAATGTAAGTGGTCTGTGCACATCTAAGAAGTGCAGCATCTGTTCCCCTTTGTTCTGTGGATTAGGAAAGAAGGCTGGCAAATGAATGGACTGATTAAGGGCCACACTGGATACCACCTTGAGCATGGAGGGATTGGTCCTGAGGGACACCCTGTCCGCATGAAAGATAAAACACTCCACTGCCATAAGGGCCTGTAATTCAGATACCCTTCTTGCTGGAGCTGCACGAGTATGCAATGCTGTACCAATGGCAACCCATACATACAGTCATACCAGAAGCCAAGAGAAGAAAAATTAGGAGAAGGGAAGTTGAGGAAAGCCTGAAACAGACATCACCAATCTATTGTTATGGTAAGTACAAAACGTTCACATCTGATGTGGTCTTTTCTGCCCACTCCTCAACTGATGGGGGCAGAAACCCAAGGTACTTAATTCCACAAGTGGTCTCATGGAGGAATGTTCTGGAGGATGGCAGAACTGAAAGCCACCCCATGTCTAGAAATCAAATCATTTGTAATCGGAAATGAAGATATGAACATTACACCATGTAGCAGCAGCACAAATGTCAACAACTGAAGCCCTAAAAAAGAAGGCAGAGGAAATGGAGACAGATCTTGAGTGAGGTTTTAGTAGAGCCAAATCTTTTTGTTTATAAACATGGGTTAAGTAAGGTAACATTTGACATGTCTTGACCCATCTTGGACTTAGAAAAGGAAACAACTGAGCTGATTTTCTAAAAGAATTTGTTTGGTGAAGATAGAAGTGCAATTGTTAGTATCCATCCAATAAATGGAGCATGTACCTTCTTATTAGAAAATTTGAAAAGAAAACTGGAAGATTAATACTCTAAGTCTGTGAAGCTATTTTAGGCAAAAAAGGGATTGGTGTGTAAGTTAGCCCTGTCCTTGTAGAAATTAACATAAGGAAGTTAGCAGGACAGAGCTTGGAGCTCTGACACCCTTCTACCTGTATTAATCACTACCAGGAAAAGGGTTTTCCTCAAGTCAGAAATGTTAGTTCCACCATAGCAGCAGGTTCAAAAGGTGTCTGGGTCAAGACTTGTAAGCAAGGCCCCATACACAAAAGACTTGTTTCGCCACTGTTAAGTTGAGAAACCACTTGCAATGTAACAGAATAGATCTACTCAGCCTGTCCTCTAAAACGCTGGTCCTACCTGGAATGTGCATTACCATCAGAAAGCTGTTGAAAGATCTCGCCAACTGTCAACACTCCCTCATCACTTCTCAACACAAGGGGTAGAAGCATATCCCACCTTGTTTGTTGCTCTATCAGATTACTGACATGTTGTCTAGACAGAAATCACCCCTAAAAGGAAGACATTCTGAAAGGCTGGAAGACATTCCGAAAGGCCTTCAATGTTATGAGGACTGCCCTCATCTCGTAAGACACTAAACATGAAGAATGGCCTCAGATGGGGATTACGTGCCTTGGACCATCTTTCCCTGGTAATGTCTCCCACACCCCCACCCCAAATGTGAAGCATCAGTGGTCATTGTGGCTTTGAGAGATGGAGGAACTAAAGGATGGCCCTAAAACACCTCTGGAGATTGAATTCACCAATTTACTTGACTTCTGCTCATTGAGCGTATTGGAAAAGTCATGGGGTATGAACTAATGGACCCACTGTAACACTCATGTAACATCTTGCCAAGGGGACCAAAGTAGTGGAGGCTGCCATTGATCCTTGAAGTTGATGAACTAGTCTGCCAGGTGGTGTCGGATAGGAAAGGAGCTGTTGAGCATGATTTCTTGGGGTCAGTAATCTGTTCTCTGGTAACGTTACAATCTGCATGATTATATCCAAGTGAGTTCCTATGCACTGCAGAACTTGCACTGGAAAAAACTGAAATTTGTGCTGGTTCACTGCAACTCCCAGGCTGGAGCAAATCCGAAGCAAGTAGCTGCTGGCCTGGATTAGCAGAGGCCTGATAGCAGCCAGTCATCTAGATATGGAAACACCCAGAACCCTTGCAGCCGGAGTGGAGTTGTGACCACGGTCATGCATTTAGTGAATACCTGGGGGGCTGTGGTGGAACCAAAGGGCAGGGCCTTGAACTAGAAATTACTGGCTCCCAGTTGGAAGAGAAGGAACCTCCTGGAGCATCTGTCCATTTTGATGTGTTAGTAAGCATCCTGATGGTCTATAAAGCTTATACAGTCAGTCATCTTTCCTCGGTAGGAGGACAGACTAACGTGACCATCTAGAACTGTGTGCATTTGACAAACTGGTTCAAGTGGCTGAGGTCTAGAATTGGCCTTAAGGCCTCGTTCTTTTTTAACACTAAAAAAAATATGGAATAAGTTCTGAACTCTTGCTGGTCTGGTAGGACTTTATGTAGGACTTGCTGGTCTAGCAGCTTTTTTACTTCTAATGCTGATGTTGATTTTCTTTTTAGTTGGTGGTACATTGGGAAGTTTTTATTGTATTAGGGATAAATAAAGAAAGGGAATGTAATAATTTACTGTCCACACCCAGACACCTTTGGTGATGGACGTCCAGGCTTCTTGGAGCAGAGACCAGCGCTCCCTACTGCTTCCAGAGTGCAGGAGCTGGGCAGCCATTCAGGAAAAAAAAAAGTCTTTCAGATTAGGGATCCCCGAATCCATGATTCTGTGGGCCTCCTTTGCCAAGAGGGCGACGTCTACCATTAGAATATTCCCTTCTGCTTTGGGGGATCTAGCTTCAGAGGAATCCTGGAAAAAAACCCATGAAACTTCCTAAACCAGTTTCTTGTCCCCTTTCTGTTTTTTAGAGAAAGTTGTTCGGAGGGCAGAGAACTACATGCCTACAGCAGAAAGTTGTCTCATCCTGTTCACTCCTGGAAAGTGTGTTTGACCTTGGAGTTGAACAAGGTGGACCCATCAAACCAGGCATTGAGAAACAACATCTTAAAGGACTCTGCAAAATCACAGAAGTGCATCCAGGCATGCCTCTTTATTGTAATGCCCATTACTGCAGCTCTTGAAACACTTTGTTGCACCGGATATGAGATGCAGAAAGGCATCTGATAGGGAATAAAGGGCAGCCAAATGAGAAACTACTAGTTTTCTGTCTTCTGCAGACATGAACCCACAAAGACTTGGAAAGTTCTTTGATCAAGTCTCTTTGGAACCTAATCATGTGCACCAAATAGTTCAGCAACCTTAGTAAACACACTTCCCAATCTGTCCAAAGCCGTGGGACCCCTGTTAGGGGGATGGACAGAAGAGCTTTCTTCCGCAAGCTCCTCGTAAGGGGGCTGGCACTAATACCATGGCATCCACTGTCGGGCCTTTGGTCGAACAAGAATGGTCTTAGGGGGCCACAAGGTATATGTCCAGTTTCCTGGGGATCTGTTCAGTAATGTCTGGTTTCTTACATACCTGTTCAGATATTGAATCCATCACGTCCACTAGGGGAACCACACATGGGAAGAGATAAGTCAGAAGCAAAAGCATCAAGGAACACAGAATTCCCCTGGAAAGGGGCTTCAGAAGATCAACCTCTTTTCTGCCTCAGTAGCTCAAGGATCTTCCTAAATGAGACATCCTCACGGGCTGATCTGGGGGACCCCTCACCTTCATCAAAATTAGTGCCTTCTGTCAAGGATTTCTAGGGGGAGTGAATGCATCTCCTCTTACACATATGCTTCCAAGGAGCCTCTGAATGAGGACTGTCTCAAGGCTAGTGTTAACCAGCTGGCCTAATGGGAAAGACTGTGCAGGATCAGGACCCAAGTTCATCAGCTGCAGAGTGGGTGGAGTCAAGAGGAGCAAAGATGTCTGCTCTCCAGCCTTGGACAAACCTCTCTCCACTTCCTCAAAAGCAGACTCAAAAGGCAGACTCAAAAGGCAACCCCAAGGCCACTCCAGTAGGAGCTAAGACTGCCACACAAGCATGGCCAAGGGCACCACAGCTGCTCTGCTCTGAGATCGAAGCTGGAGCTGTGCTATCTACATCAAGGCTCTGAGAGGAGGGACAGCTCTTGAACCAAAACCTTACCCCAGATTCAACGCCGAAGCTCCGGCTCAGAAATCCTTCTGGCTTTGAAGAAACTGGGGCCAGATGGGACGAAGATGATGCCAGAATAAAGGAAGCCCACCACCTCAGATCTTTCATGGACAATCCAAAACAGCTTGGTTTCAATAATCCCAAACTCAGAGGTCATATCAGGGTAGGAGTAGCCACAGGTAATGGAGAAGGTCCAAAGCTCACTGGTCTGGAAATGGGAGACACGAGAGAACTGCCAATTGAATCTGGGTCCTGAGAAACTGCCTCATCATTCTATTCACATCAGCTTCTGTCAAGCTTCTGGTAAACCTGATGGACCTCAACAATGACAATGTGGAAGGTGGTCTCAAGGATCTCTGTAAAGATCTCTCCTGCAGGAAAGGCGAGAGCAGCCTGGGAAAGAGATTAAATGCAGGGAAATCCCCTGCTCCAGAAAGGAGGGGAGTCATGGACCTAAATCCAGGGAAATCCACTGCTCCAGAAGGGAGGGGAATCATGGGCCGAACTAGAATCTGATCCAAAACAATAGTTGGATCTGAAGGTTTGGAAGATTTTGCTGTCAGAGCTGAAGACAAAACAGACTGAATGATCAGGGGATTTCCTTGACCTTGTCTTTGGGCCTGTCACTGTTGTTCCCCTTGTGTTTATCTGAGGACTTCTTAGTCAAGGGGAAGCTCCAGATGCAGATCTTGAATAATTGGAGGGAATAAGTCCTTTAAGCATGATTTTATTTTGGCACTCAATCATAGCTCGATGACAGGAAGCTATGCAAATACAGCAATCTTCATCTAAGTGAGCTGCTCCCAAAACTGTACACACATTTACAGTAGTAGTCTGTGTTTGGCATCTTGCGGCTGCAAGCTGCACACATCTTGAATCCCGTAGGCTTTTCCAACATATTCTTGTAAAGAAAAGCACAGAAGAACAAAACAATGGTAATGAAGTAATACAAAAAAAGAGGGAAAAGGAGTAAAGCCAAGAAAAATTACCCAGAATGGTACCAGAAATTACCAGATAAAAATTTAAAACAGAAACAAAGCAGCAGGTGGAAAATGATCTAGACAAGAGAAGGTTGTTTTTTTTTTTATTTTATACCAACAGAAACAAGGGAAAGGCGATAAAAAGGAAGAACAGACTAATATTTAGGTCATTTGTTCTTAGTACAGAGAAAAAAAATCCCCAAAAAAAATAAAATAACATAATAATCACACAGTCTGAACCACAAATCACATCTCAACTCTACGAGTGTAAAACTAGATCAGAGGTAATGTCGGGGACAGGAGGGGATTATGGGAAACGGGAGGAGCCTGAAGTACAGATCCTACAATCTGAAAAAAGAGGCCGCAGTCAGACCCGAGGTCAGATTTAAGACCCATCAGTTGAGGAACGGACAGAGTCCCCAGCTACCAAAAACCTGGGAGGTCAAGGAAGGATATTCCAGAGCACTGGGGAGCTAAAGGCTGCCCTACCCCTGGATATCAGATCCAGTGTGTAATGAGAAATGAAGGTATGAGAAGAGGCCCAAGTAGCCGCTGAGCAGATGTCATCTAAGGGAACCCTTGACCAAAATGCTGCAGAGGTAGCCATAGAACGGGTAGAGTGAGCATGAACCCCTCAAGGATTCTGGCCGACCGGAAGCTGTATACGCGTGTAAGATGCAGTGGGATATCCATCTAGCTAAGGTAACATTCGTAATAGGCTTGCCTAAGGATGGCTTAGCGAAAGACACGAAAAGTTGCTCCACTTTGCGAGAAGCAGCTGTCCTGTGCAAGTAAAATCACAATTGTCTATGCATATCCAACAAGTGCAGTCTGTATTCCCCTTTGTTCTGAAAGTTGGGGAAGAAAACAGGCAAATTGATGGTTTGATTGATATTGGTCTCGGAGGCTACCGTGGGCAAGAATGAAGGATTAGTCCTGAGAGAAACTCTGTCCTTATGGAAGACCAGGTACGGGGGTTTTGTACAAAGGGCTTGAAGTTCAGATACTCTCCTAGCTGAAGTAATTGCGATCAGGAAAGCAGTTTTCCAAGATAAGAATTTTAACTCAACGGAAGCTGCAGGTTCAAAGGGTGGACCAGTTAGCGCCTGAAGAACTAAGGCTAAGTCCCACAGGGGAACCACATTCTTGACCGGAGGTCTTAACAGAAAGATGCCTTTCAAAAAGGTCTTTCATATCCTAGCAGAAGTTAAGGGACCAAGGTTGTCCCCGATGTGGAAATGAGAAACAACAGCCATCTGAACCTTGACAGAAGCACTGGCCCCTTGGTGAAAAATGTGGGACAGAAATTCAAGAACTGTTGGAATGAGAGCCGTAAAAGGGTCCAAATCCCTATGTTTGGCCCAGATGGAAAAACGCTTCCATTTACTCTTGTAGATCTTCCTGGTAGAAGGTTTATGCGCCGCTACCAGAATAGATTTTACGGAAGACAAGATACAGGGAGTCCCAGCCATTAGTGGAACTGGATCAACCAAGCTGTGAGCTTGAGGTCGTCCAGGTTTGGAGTTTGCAATCCCGAAGGATGAGAGATCAGATCCGTACTGGGATCCAAGACCCAAGGAAAAGCTATGATGCGAGACCGCAGGTACGGGAACCAGATCTGGCGAGGCCAGAATGGGGCTATGAGAATTATTTTGCTCCCCAGTTGATGAGCTTTCTGTAGAAATTTCGTCATTAGCGGAAGAGGAGGATAAGCATAAAGACCACCGGGCGGCCAAGCATGAACCAGAGCGTCTCTGGGACTCTCCGCCGGTGGGGGTTAGAGCAAAAAACTTGCTGCATTTTGCTTTTGAAGGAGATGCGAAGAGATCGCAGCAAGGTTGACTCCATCTGAGGAAGATCTGTTTCGCTACTAAGGGGTTTAGAGACCACTCGTAAGGTGAGGATAGAACGACTCAGCTTGTCCGCTAGGATGTTGAACCGACCCAGAATGTGCGTTGCTATCAGAAAGCAGTTGGTGGCAATCGCCCATTCCCACACTCTCATAGCCTCTCGACAAAGAGGGTAAGACCTGGTTCCTCTCTGTTTGTTGATGTACCAGACTACCGCCATGTTGTCTGTCTGAATTGCAATAGTCCCCGGAGGAAGAAGGTCTTGCAATGCTATGCAATGCCCCCCCCCACCCGAGGCGAGAAGCGTCCGCGGTCAGCGTGGTTTGGGGTTGAGGCATCAGGAACGGTCTTCCCTTCTCTGAGCTCTTGGGAATGGAGTCCCCAAAGAAGGGAGTTCCTGCAAACCCTGCTTAGGGGAATCGGAGAATCCAATGGGTGAAGGAGGGACCATTGGACCTGAAGGGTTTATTGAAGCACTCATGTGTAATCGAGCAAGAGGTGAAAGGCTGATGGCTGCCGCCATGGATCCTAGGGCTCTCAGGACTAATTCTGCGGGCAGGGCTGGGGACTGTAGAAGTGCTATTACATGGAGTGACAAGGTGCGTAACCTGTCCGCTGTCAGAAAGGCCTTGGACTGAAGCATGTTTATCCTGGCCCCTATGAAATCCAGAACTTGAACAGAATGAAGAGATGACTTCCTGAAATTTATGGTAATGCCTAGATGATGGGCCAAGAGTAAAGAATAATCCCTGGCAGAAAAGAGTAGATGCCTGGTGGGGGCGGTGAGGTACGGAAAGACCTGAATTCCCTGAAGTCTCAGGTGGGCTGCCACAACTGCCATGACCTTGGTGAACACCCTGGGGGCTGTGGTGAGGCCGAACGGAAGAACCCTGAACTGATGACTGGCCCCTAGCCAAAAGCGGAGAAACCTTCTGGATAGTCTGGATGTGCTCCATAGACCAAAAGGATGCATTCTACCACATTCTCATGGACAGTTATTCTCCTGCAGGAGGGGGAGAATAGATTGTAGAGTAACCATCCGGAATTTCTCTTTGGCAATGAACAGGTTCAAAGCAGACAGGTCGAGAATTGGCCTCAAGTCCCCTGTCTTTTCTGGCACAAAAAGAACCTGGAGTAATTGCCCAACCCGGACTGCTCTGGGGGGACGTGCTGGATGGCCCTTTTTCCTAGTAACTTCTGTATTTCTGAAGCCGCAACCTCCTTCTGATTGGGTGGAACATCGGGGAGGCACTTCGCTAGCGGGGGAAGATTCAGGAAGGGAACACAGTAACCTCTGGATATTATTCGGAGCACCCAGCGATCTTTAGTAATGGACTCCCAACTTGCTAAATGCTCCAAAAAACACCCCCGACTGCCTCCAGAGACAGTCGGGCAACCCCTCAGGGCTGCTGCATGGGTCGGTGAAGGGTTCTCTCAACCCAAAATTCTTTGGCTCCCCTCTGCCTCTGGGCCGGCATCCACCTTGTCCTCCTCTGCCTCTGAAGGATGAAGGGTCCGGAGTGGGACGGGACTGCTGAGACTTCCGGAACCACATCTTCTTTTGTCCTCTCTGGTTTCTTGAGAAGTACCTTTGAGGAGCAGAGAAGCGGATTCCGATGGCAGACGGTGTCTTCCCATCTTTTTCGCTCTGCAGTAACTTGTCGCGGACGGTTTTGCCGAATAACATAGAACCGTCAAAGGGAGCGTTCGCGAAAGACGCCTTGAAGGGTTCCGCAAAGTCACAAAGACAGAGCCAGGTGTGGCGCCACAAGGCGACCCCTGCTCCGCTGGCTCTAGCCGCCCCTCCGTGGCATGGGAGAGAAGCCGCATAGAAGTGATTGATACTGACTTTAGAGTGATCCATGTGAGCTGAGAAGGTCCGTTTGTCCTCGACCGCCATGGACTCTGGGGGAGACCCAGCGTACTTCCTTTATCAGATCCCGCTGAAGCCTAATTACATGTGCCAGATAATTCAGCACCCTTATAGAAAAAGGTGGCTGAAGCAGACATCTGCTTTCCAATACGGTCCATCGTCCGAGACTCCTTATGAGGATGGACCGAGGAACTTTCTTGTGCCAGTTCCTTCTTGGTGGCAGCCACCACCACCATGGCATCTACCGGGGAACCTTTATTCCATGCCGGCTTATCAGAAGGGGGACTAAGAATTTTATCCAGTCTCCTAGGGATTGGCTCTACAGTGTCAGTCTCCTTCCAAGCCCTGGTAGTAATCAAGTCTACCAGGTGGTCGTCCGGGGGGGGGGGGACATCCAAGAGGTACACACGGGAAACCAAGAAGGTTTCTGGGCTGACCACCCCCTCTTATGCGCAGCATCTCCATAATGTCTCCAAAGGAGATGTCCTCTGGGGGTGACCTGGGGGAACCTTCCCCTAAGTCCGTGTCCTCCGTTAGGGACTCAGGGGAGTCCCAAGTGCCTCCCTCTTACACTTTCGTTTGTGAGGGACCTCCTCGGGGAGGGGCTGTCCGAGGAGGGCTCACCAATGAGGTCCTGTTCCTCTATGGGAACTAACCGGGGTGCAGACGCAGGCTGTCCCTGGGGCCGGACGATGGAAGACAGGCCCATATGAGAGGGAGTGAAGGATGGGTCCGTAGCACGGACCGGGGACTTCGAACTCCTCGACAGCACCCTCTCCACCATGTAGGCCGAAGGTGAACCACTCTCTCCTGGCTCCGAGAGTAGTCCCCTTGGCTCCGACGTGAGGACCAGTGTGTGAGCCAACGCGATCAGACCCGAAAGGGAAGTGTATTCCGACAACGGAGCCGAAGACACTCACCTCTGCGGATCTGAAGCTCGGCTCTCAGCCCCGAGAGCTCTGATCCAAAAGATGACCCGATAAACTCGAGGGTAAGGCAGAAGTAGCAACTACTATCGGCGCCGACTCCCCTGCTCCGAGACGACTCGGATCAAACTCCGAAACCAGATAGTGGATCGGAGAAGGTGGGATGGGTGCAAAGAAAGGAGTCGAGCTCCCTCCCGGAGGGAGGGGGGGGGGAGACAGGAGCACTCCCATCTGCATCTGGGCCTGCAGGAATCGACACATCATCCGGTCCATATCTGCGTCGGACAGACTCCTGGTAGACCTGGAAGAAGTCGTCCAGGCTGGGAAGGCCACCTAGATGACCTCAAAGGTGACTGGGACTCCTCCTCTGGCTCCGGAGAGAAGCGTGGAGAACGGAGCCGAGAGGGGGAAGACCTGGAAACCCTCACCGGGGAACAAGTCAACTTAGCTGGCAGAGCCGAATGAACTGATTCGGCCCGCCGCTTATGGCTCGTGCCAATCCCTCTCCTTCTCTCTATGTCTCTTCTCTTTACTGGAAGAGTCCCCCTCTCCCTGGGAAGCAGTGGGAGGTTGAGTCCCAGCCAGGGGTGGGGTAGCTGGAAGCTGGACAGTCGCAGCCGCGATTGGCGCCACTGAGGGAGAGGAGGAAGAAGAATCCGGGGGCAAGAGTCCCGTCAGGATTAGCTTGTTTCTCCCGTCCCTCAGAGCCCAGGGGTTAAAGGCTGCACAAATCTGGCAGCCCGATGTTAAGTGGGCTACCCCCAGGCAAAGACTGCACTGAGTGTGGCCATCCGCTGGGGACAGCTTATGAACACACTCAGCACATTTTGAAAAAAATGGCCTTAGGGCCTTCGGCCATCACACACAAGCACACACCCTGACACACAGTAAGGGGAAGGGAAAAAACACTAATTTACTACTAAATATAAGTAAAACACAGTTTAACTAAACTATGGGATTACCACACACACACACACACACACACACACACACACACACACACACACACACACACACACACACACACACACACACACACACACACACACACACACACACACACACAAAACTATTTTTCTGAGAAAAATACTCCTAAAATCCTCTCACCTATAATGCTAAGAGCTCGTCCCTAATGCTTCAGAAGCCGCGGCAAATGAGATCTGGGAACTGGAGGGAGGTAGCAGGGTATTATGGGTAAGGGGGAGGAGCTGAGAGCTCGGATCTTTAGTTTGGAACACTGCCGGCTCGGATCAGATACCCCACAGGTTGCTGATCAAATGAAGTTAACTACTTCAGATCTTGTGTTTTACATTTTTAGTGCTCTCTTTTGAACAAGAGTGCTGTTTCTAGTGCAACCATGTTTGATGCGTTTTCTCCGGGGGATTGGGTTATTACATTTTACAGCTACTGTATACAAGGTATATGTTGGTGTTGTTGGGGCTTTCAGCTTTTCCCGGTTAGGGGTCGCCACAGCGGAACTCCGGTCCGCTAATGATTGGCAGTAGATTTTTACATACTGGCTTGCCGGGCCTAATGCACAACCTTCAACGAAGGAACGCCCATTCACGCATACTGTATACAAGGTATATAGTAGCTTAAAATTATCCTGGCACTCAACTTCAATTTGTTTATGTATAGCAGTTTTGTTTTAGAACATGGCTTTAAGTTTTATATGCAATGACTGTTTACTGTGCTGCTGGACCACTTTGAGGATGTTTACAATTGCAAATATAAGATGTGCTCAGTACAGATAAATGCTGGTGATGCTTGGGTGGTGTAGGCAAATTCTTAATTCTGTCCTGGGGCGAGGGTCATTAATGCTCACTATTAGGATTTAATATCAAGATGTTCAGCAGTTAAAGTTGCTGCCTCAATTCCAGGGCTCAATCCTGACCCCCACTGTACTAGCTACATGTTCATGTGCCTGGTTGGACTTTCTCCAGGTATTCCAGTTTCCATCCACCTCCCCAAAACATGCTAGTTGAACTGGTTGCTCTAAATTGTCCATACCAGAGACATATTTTTTGCATATATGTATATCTTATTTACTCCTGTTTTTTCTGCCTCAAACAATGCTGAAACTAGGCTACAATGAACCGGCTCCCTTGTATGGTTAGCAAATACATGCATTTACATATGCCACAGTGTCCACAGTGTCAGTATTAGGTAATGGTTCTGTTCAATGTAAGTTCGTTCATTTTGTCTTTAAATAATTGTGGATCATTATATACCAAATACATGAAACTTTTAGATTTGTTTTAAAGAGGCAAGAATGGATATGCCTGGAGATTGCAGCCATGAAGATGCATGCAAAATTAAATTGCATGCAAAATTAAATGTTGTAAACTGCATGCAATTTTAGAGGATAACAAAGTACTTTTCAAGTATGCTTTCTTCCCGAACATACAGTACTGTTTAAAAACACACTGCATTTTAGAATACCATTCTATTAAAATGTGTATAAACTTCTCCTCATAGCATAGTGCAAAAATTACAAGAAAAAATCCACAGGTTTACAGCAACTTCCTTTAAACTGGCTTGCTACCTCAGTAAGCAAGTGAAAAGTATAAAAAAGTTTTCAGCACATCCTTTGTATATATCTGAAGATGAAAATATCTGCCCCAAGTAAAGTGCATCTGTTCAGTAAGTCAACTACTGTTTTCCCCATTTTGATGCATAGCTGTATGAAAGCCCACCACATTTTCCAGATCTGGTTTTACTGATTGAGGAAAGACAGATCAAAGAAATTGTCTGTTACCTGTTCTCAAACAGAGGGTATCAAAGTCTGAACAACAGCTGTCGAATGTCTTGCACAAGTTGTCACACCTACATGTAGGCGGCTCTACTTCCTGGAGTTCAAAGCATCTTCCTCTGCAAGATCCAGAGGTGTTAATCCAAGGGGAATCTGAAAGGGCTAGATAAAACGAGCACCATTAAAATCTATCATGCTCATAACCTATTAAGAGTGCATTAAAACATAAATTAAAATGATCTGCCACTGAATTGAAACCAAGATGAGTAAAACAGGTAAACCTGCTGACATCTGAAGTACCAAAGGATTGTAAAAATTACAATGAAAAGTACCATGGTACTAATGCCTTTCAACTGCCTTTCATGAAAACTGACTACATGTGAGGTAATGTTTACTGAAAAGTAAAGACATTATGAGACAAAATAAAAGAAATGACTCCTGAAAAAAATAAACTATCTGGCAGTTTTAACATACTGAAATGAATTCTCCTTGAAACATGCCATTACTAGTTAACAAAAACGACACGAGTTTAATCTTAAACAATCCACATATACTGAAGAAGCTAACTGATCCTTCTACCAGTTTTTTAAACTTATTTTTTTTCACAATCACTACTAAAATACATGCTGTTCAAAATGTTAGGCCCAATCAGCTGTGTCTTTTCTTGCTCCTTTATCAGTGGTCCAATGGACTTCACTAGACGGAGGTTGGGTTACCACCTTATATCTAGTCTGAATGCCAAAGTGTACAGTATTGAGAAAGAAGACACAAGGAATACAAGCAGATCACATATATTCCTTAGCTGCATTTTATTACTTCATTGCTGTAGTATGGCTGGCTCACGCTTAAAGATGCCTGAAACTGCTACAAAGCCAAGCAGTGAAGCTCAATATAAATTACCCTCTCCTCATGCATACATTACAGCATGTAGTCATACATTTCACGCAAGTAAAGATTGCCATTTCACAGTCCAACTTATGAGAAAGACTATTGTTCATTAAACTATATGAACTTTACCCAGCATTAACCTCAAAACATCATAAATTCAAGTCCTTGAGTGCCTTCTGAGATTAAACTCTGGTACTTCATACTTCGGCATGTCAATTTCTTGCAACTATCAGCTGGCATTCAGTACTTGGTAAACTTTCAGAATCATGCATCTTTTCTGCAGAATACAAAACACGAATTTAAGTCACTGTCCACAGCCACTCTACCATAATATACTCTTTCGACACAACAGAACGGAACCTACTGGCTCATTTTGCACCTGGAATCCATTTGGAACTAACTCACACTACATCTCAAAGGTAAGCTGAATCCAATTTCAGCAAGATATATGTCCTTGACATGCTTATGCTGTAATTTCTTGAAGATAAGCATTTCTTTCTTCCAACATGCAAGTTTGGTACAAATATGCCTGTCACTAAAGAGTTCTACCAGGGCACTAACATGCAATACATCTATGAGGTTCTGCAGTGTAGTATAAACAATTACACATTTTCTGCACCCAAGAATGCACTCAATGTCTTGATTCCTGCTTTAATGCTCTTCTGCTATATCAGTGGTGGAAGGGTGCCCTGGCGCACTACTGGAATGAACAATTTGAATGATTCCATTCTGCTTAATAAAAAGAATTCTACTGACAAGTATTGAATGCTAACATCCATAGTATGTTCAGGCATACTATAAAACATCAAACGTACTCAGTCTACCAAGTGTAATCTGTGATATGAGTCATACAAAACAGCCACTTTGAATATGCATTCATCAGATTCATGAAACAGTCTTCATAAAATGTGAAAACGTCTTCATAAGTAGACCCACAGAATCCTCAAAACAATATTTTCCAACATACTTCCGCAATTTCCAAGGATACAAAGCAGCTTGTCTAGGTGCACATTCTCTATAAAACTGCCCATTCAGTTTCAGTATATAAACTCTGGTCATCCAACTTTTGAGCCAGGGTTTTTCCTTTAAAATTATATACGTGCCCAGCATGCAAGTTTTCTTGCACTGCATTTCTCAGTTTCCAAGAAATAGCAGCTCCAGTCCCAACAGGACGCAACATTTCGGGAATGACAGTTCAGATCCTCTCTTATAAAACTTAACTCTCATTCACTTTACAAGGCCAACCTTCCACCACTAAAACAAGAGCTTCCTATTAAGTTTTGAGACGTTTGTACCATTATTTCACTTCCTGCTGTATTTTCTTGAAAATGATCTGTGCTGTTTTAACAGCACTTATGTACCTTGTCATGCATTTCCATGTCCCCTGGACATTCTGCATTCAACATGGCAATCACAAGATGATAAAAATTTACCTCTATTTGTGCTGCTGGGGCCTTTACATTCACCAAATGAAATTAAAACTTCTTTACAAACTAACTAAACTGAATTTTCTTTCTACCACAGAAGTAATGAGTTTCTTTACTCCAAAAATCTAAGTTAGAGCTTCTATCTCAATCTGTGAATATCTCTCTGATGGAGAGAATTCCTAAAACATAAGCAATTGGTAGTTGTTTAAATGACTGCTCTTCAAGTGACGGTATAACGTACTGAATCACAAACCCAATGTCACTTGCAGAAATAAACTAATTTATGTGACACGTTTTGGTCATCTGGTACCAACTCTAACAAATTAATAATCTTTACCTCTTTTAAGAGTAGCCTGTCTAGAGGTTTCCATGGTCATGCAACCTGTTGCTTTATCACCTACACAATTACCAACACTACTACAGTTAAGTTTGTAACCAACTACAGTGCAATCTACTAAACCCAGAAATATATATATATATATATATATATATATATATATATATGGATTCGCATCACTTCATTGAAAGACCATTTCACTGAGACCAAATCACCTAAAGTTAATTTCAACAAAATTTAATTTCACCTAAAACTCAAAGTAGTAGTACTCTAAAGCAAGTCAAAGGTATATGTCCTTTCTTCCACTGTAGTGAAGTCCTCGTGTTAGTATATATAGTTAGAGGAGGTCCGGGGGACATAGCCCCCACATTGGAGGGGGTGGAGGCATAGCCCCCAACTTAATTTGGTTTTCTGTTGTCTGGTTTGGTTTTACATTATTTGAAAAACCCAACTAGGTGGGGGGGGTACGCACCCCACACCCCCCCAACTATTTTATTTATTTTACATTTGTGGACCGGGACAGTCAGTCTGGGTGTGAGCCCATTTTCAATGGAGGCCCGGGGAGAAAAGCTCCAATAAAACAAGAACATTGACAGGTACAGAGTCGGTTTTACAAAGAATTTAACAGACAATAAAGAAAGTACAATATACAATAGGCACTTTAGTGAAACGGACAAAGTTATTACAATATAGTAAAGATATATATATATATATATATATATATATATATATATATATGAGGGCAGGGGTTCATCTTTAGTTGATCATTTGAGTACACATACCAACACCAGGATCGCACTACAGTGGGGAAAAGGACATATACCTTTGACTTGCTTTAGAGTTCTACTTGTCAGCGAAATGAGTTTTAGGTGAAATGACATGTCAGCGAAATGAACTTTAGGTGATTTGGTCTCAGTGAAATGGTCTTTCAATGAAGTGATACGAATCCATATATATATATATTTTTTTTCTTCATATTTTTATTTATGCATCTATAAACACACACACACACACACACATATACATACACATATATATATATATATATATATATATATATATATATATATATATATATATATATACACACACACACACACACACACACACACACACACACACACACACACACACAGATATTTAGTGACTGGTTTAAGTCTAGTGGACAAACCTGTCCCTTTTCACTGGCACCCTGGGAACAATACCTGGTTATATGAATTGTTCACAGTAACAAAGTAAAGAAATAGAGGTAGAAGGAATCAAACCTTTTACTCCAATCTACATGAATCAGCTCACTAACAGCTTACAGCCTTATTCCTCTGCTCTTGCAGATGTTTGTGTCTTTCGGCTTTTCCCGGTTAGGGGTCGCCACAGCGGAACTCCGGTCCGCTAATGATTGGCAGTTGATTTTTACGTTCCGGCTTGCCAGGCCTGACACAACCTTCAATGAAGGTACACCCATTCATGCATGTCTCCACGCAGAAGACACTCTAGCCGAGAATCGAACCGGACAGCGTCTTACTGTGAGGAGACAACGCTACCGCAGCACCACCACTGTGGGTTAACATGCCCTAAATAATCAGAGACCTATCACATTCAGATTTATTTTTTCATTCCCAAGCCACATGCTTGTAATCTATGAAATGCTTTTCTGCAAGCTATTGAGCTGTTCGTTCTTTGTTTACCCAAAGACTAACAGGCAAGTACTAGCTGTGAAGATATGTAAAGGGTGCCAGCCTAGCTAGATAGAATTTTGTAGATAATTCTGTCATTTGTAAATATTAATATAAGCCACAGGCTTGTTCTCTTAAATGTGAAATGACTGTATTGTATATTGAACTGCAAAAATGCAACAGTGCACTCTGCTGTAAGAAAGCTGATATGACTGGGCTCGAAGCCATGGTGTCTGAACCAGCAGATTCTTTATTTTGTTTTGAGACTAGAGTTAATTGCTAGACTTTTACATATACAATGTCTTTACTTGCTGTAGTTTCGTGACCAGGTGCAAGCTTACTAAGAAATGTTAATGTAGAGTTTCTGTTAGCCTGGGAAACCAGAGAATTGTTAAGAATGATATAATCTAAAATGAGTCACCAGGATGAATTATCAATTAAAAGGACTTTTTCAGAGACAGAGGGCGAGCATTTTGCATTTGTCTTCAGAACATCCAACATCACCAGCAGTGTCTTGCTCAATAAGGGACTATTTTAGAACTGTATTTGCTCTTTGATATAGCTAGGAAATAGGAAGAATAGTCTAGTTGACTGAGGTGGTGGTGCTGCAGTAGCGTTGTCGCCGCACAATAAGACGTCTTGTTCTATTCTCAGCTAAAGCGTCTTGTGTGTGGACAATGCGTGAATGGGCATACCTTCGTTGAAGGTTGTGCGTCAGAGCTGGCAACTCGGCATGTAAAAATCTACTGCCAATCATTAGCGGACCAGAGCTCCGCTGTGGCGACCCCTAACCGGGAAAAGCCGAAAGACACAAGTCTAGCTGTTTTCTGTATTGATGTCAGAACTATTCTACTATATTATTCTAAGCATTTTCCTGTGATCTCTGAACTCTTGAACTAGCACTGTATAGTAAGAAGTATTGTCTTGTGTTCTTACTATTTATTAAATATTTGTAAACCTTTCAACTGTGGCTGTTTTATGTAGAGATAATTTAAGCTCTAGAGTACATTACATGCACATAGTGATACTGTCCAAGCCACCCCAAATAAGCATTGCAGTTTGTCACACTTACCATTTGGATAATAATATTGCACAGTAATAATTGGACACTTGGTAAGGGCCTTATTAGTAGCTGATATTAGTGGTTGGTGGCAAGTGGTACTACCATATAGTCTGCACAGAAGGGGCATAGCTGGAGAACCTGTGGCAGCCTTCCCCAGGAGTGTCTGTGTGTTTGTATACAACGCATATCTCAGTGTGTGTGTCAGCTACTTGGGCAGGGACACGAAGCACTGGTTGGACAGAGGGTGCTGGAGGTTTTAGCTTGACCAGTAGGCTGAGATCTGGACCCTATAGCTGTGCCAGTGAGGAGTCTTATTGGGGATCTGGAGAGAAAGGGAGAAACCACCCCCAGACCGACTGTGATCTCTGTGTGCTCGTAAGGGAAATTGTACTTTACTGTGTGTGTATTTGTTATCCTTCCCAATGTGGATGCCCCTCACTGGTGTTAGTTAGGTGAGGATTGAGGCTCCTTGATTGCTGGGCCAGTGCACAGGCGTCACACTAGCCTAGCTGCCCTTGCAGGCCATTTAAAACCTAGCCAAATTTCCCTATAATCAGACCCTACACCTTTTATCCACAAGGTAAAACCTTAAACTTTATGCCACCCCCACACACAAATCATCTGACCAATCATTTAAAACTAGCAGCAAGATTTCTATGAGTCACTGAAAAATGGAATGAATAGAATTAATTTCAAATGGTAATCTATTACACAGAAATAGGCTTATGCATACATTTAGTTACAATTGTTTTAGAATCCTCAACCAATGCTTGCAGGTCAACAAATGCTAAATCATCCTTTTCTTTTAAGGAGTCAGTAACATCATCAAGCTGATGACAACAGTTTCAGTCTCAAACGTATGCTTCAGCTTTAGAAGCTTGGTTAGCTGTTAATTTATCATCATACAAACAAATCGAAATGAACCTTTTCACTACTGAAATGACATGTGCAGCAGATTCACTATGATTCAGTAGACTAGTAATATTTCATTATTTCCAGTCTTACCAGCATTAGGCTACCTATAACTTTCAATGTGAACATCAGAGGCAGATTCTTTAAGAACTCTGGAAAAACACAAGTTGTGTACTTAACCTAAATGTTAGATTTTTCTCTTCTCTGTCTGCACTTCGGAACAGCGGGACTGGTGTCTGACGCCCACTACTGATAGCTGCGAATCCTCACAAGCTCAAACTCCTTCCTACCCACAATCCCTCCTTTTTGGTAAACCTAAATCAAATATGCCCCCATTATAGACCACTAGCTCCAAGAAAAACTGAAGACATTATATACCCTTCAAACGGCTCCCACGTGTCTTTGAAAACGACAACTTGGAGGAAGACAGTGGATTGGTTGTTCCAGTCACTGGACAGACCAGAAAAATCTAATATTCCAGTAAGTACATAACTTATTTCTCAAGTCCTGTCCAGACTGGAAAAGCAGGATAGACTTTCCTGCTAACATGAGCTTTTCAAGGTGGTTGTTCCAAAGGAAGCCCGTACCTTTTGCTTTAGATCACATACTACATATAGACATATATACATATACATATGTATTTATATATTTAGAGTGAGTGAGTGGGAGAGTGTGTGCGTCAAGATTGTAATGTTTAGTGAGGGTATGCAAGAACAAGTGGCTTCTGCTGTAATATCCTGGAGCATAAGGTTTCTGATAAAGGCCACTGACATGGCTTGTGCCCTGACAGAATACAACTTCTGAGGAATAGGTAACTGTGCCTGCATTGTCATAGCAGACTGAGATGCAGTGTGTAATCCACTTTTCTAATCTAGTCTTGGAAATCTTGTGACCCAGTTCAACTAGAGAAAAAAAATGTTTGTCCTTTCTAAATACTTCAGTAGGACCCAAATAAAATGCTCATCTGTGAACATCTAAGCAATGTAAACAGTACTTCAGAAAAAGTCAGGTAAATGAATATACTGGAGATGCACTTAAGGTAGTAAAAATGGTTTGGTTCCAAGAAGAAGTTCAAGGACAATGCATGCTCCTCCATTTTCTTGCGAAGTTATGGCCACCAGAAAAGCTGTCTTCCAAGAAAAGAATTTAATTTGTTGAACTGGCTAGTTCAAACGAAAGTCTTATTAAAGATTTCAATACAAAATTTAGGTCTCAAGTTAATGCTGGTTTAGTTAAAGGACAACCTTGAATGGAAAATACATTTAAGAAAAGCTTTGCAAGACCTATGTACAATTATTAAATTATTTGAAAACCTGTCCTGAACGGACAAGAAGCTGTCCAGTGAATTCTGATAGAAGAGAAGCTATCCCTTTAGTAGTAACTCAGGCAGGAAGATTAAAACCTTCTCTATTGGTTCACACATTGAGTAAATTTTCTGTAATGGGCCCACAATGAAAGGTTTTTCCCTTTACTCTTGTAAAATTTTTAGGTTGAATTCTTTTGTGAGGTCTTAATAACGTTCACTACCTCTAGAGGGAAATGAAGGCTTCTGGCCAATGTGGGAATTGGAAAAACCAAGAAGCTAGACTGAGGGATGCAACTCTTGCAGTAGTCAAGGTTTAATTAAACAGATGTCTGTAGGTTGAATTACTGTGGTGGTGGTGCTGCGGTAGCATTGTCGCCTCATAGCAAGATGTTGTGCCGTTCGATTCTCAGCTAGAGCGTCTTCTGTGTGGAGGCATACGTGAATGAGGCGTGCCTTCAAAGAAGGTTGTGCGTCAGGGCTGGTAACCCGGTACGTAAAAATCCACTACCAATCATTAGTGGACCGGAGTTCCGCTGTGGTGACCCCTAACCAGGAAAAGCCGAAACAAACAAACAAGATGTCTGTAGGTTGAAATCCAGATAACACAAATTACTCTGTACAATTTAATAAGGGAAGGGGTGGGCATAATGATTAAGGTCCTAACCTCGCAGATACGGGGTACATGGTTTGATTCTGGCCTCTGGGTATTGACTGAACATAAAACAATTTGCAGATTGACAGCCTAATATGACCCTATCATCTGGATGAGGTATCCTGGATGAGCAAGATAATGCAGCAGAGCTCTGTAAAAGAGAGAGGAGTATCTTCTTCAGATAAGTCCACAGCAGGGGAAAAGGTCTGAAGAGGCAAGAACGGTGCTATGGACGTTTGGTTTTCTGCAGGAGTCTCAGAATCAGTAGAAGGGTAAGGAAGGCATAGCGGAGACCGGGAGATACTAATTGAGAGAGAATGAATCTTTTGGTGACCGTCCTTCTGGAGGAACTGTGCTGAAAAAGGAAGGAAGAAGCACTTGGTGTCGAATGATGAAGGCAAAAGTTTTATCAATTTCTTTAATATACTGCCCGTGACTCTTGACAGACAATTCATGGGGAAACAGAATCTGTTCAGTTTGTCCACAATCACACTGAAGGTCTCCAGTATGTGCATTACTATAAAAAAGTAGCATGAAGTCAACACCCATTCCTACACTCTCATTGCTTCTCTGCCCAAAGGATTTGGTTGGGTTCCACCTTGCTTGTAAATGTACCATATTACTGCCATTTAGTTGGACTATATGGCAATTACACCCACAGGGGAAACGTTCTGAAATGCCTGCACCACTAAGAAGATTGCCCTCATCTCAAGAATACTGATGTGCAAGGAAGTCACTTCTATAGTCCATAAAAATCTGTACCCCTTTGTTCATGAAGTGAACCCCCACCCACCCAAGAGAAGATGTACCAGTGGTTACAGTTGCCTTAGGAATCCGCTTGGTGAATGAAGTTCAAGTTGTCAAATTCTGAGGTGGGACCTATCATTGTAGGATTTTCCATATTTCCTTTGACATTGTGATTGTGTGATGCATTGGTTGGTAAGCTTGATCCCACTGGGTTCAAAGCATCCACTGTAGTATTCTCATATTGAACCTGGCATGAAGAACCATTTAGAACAAGGCAACCTTCAGGACACTCACTGCACATGGCCTGTAATGGGAGGGCAGACAAAACTACATCACTATGGCTGAGACTCTATTGAGGCAAACTTCCCAGTTGATTTGGCATATTGAGTAGGATAAGGCCATGTTGAGAGAGAGAGAGAGAGAGAGAGAGAGAGAGAAAGAGACGGACATGGAACAAGTACCATCTTCATCAGCGAAGTGCTCAGTTGAGGTGTTTGTTAGCAGCCAATCACCCAATTACAGAAACTTCCACAATCATAAGAGCAGGATGTAAGCTACAACTGGCACCATAATTTGGTGAACACCTCGGGGGGGGGGGGGGCTAGTTGGAAGGGCATGAAACTGAATTACTGTTTCCTACTTGGAAGTGAAGGTATCTCCTGGATGCCTGATCGATTCTGATGTGAAGATGAGCATCCTTAAGATCAACACAGCACATCCAGTACCATGTCTGTAGGCTTGGTAGAACTGACTGCACCGTGACCATCTACAAAGGCTCCCTTACATGCCAGTTGAGCAAACTGAAATCCAATATCAGCCTGAGGCCCGTTTTTTTTTTTGGGGGGGGGGGGACTTAAAAGAACCTGGAATAAAACCTGGATCCTCTATGGTCAGGAGGGACCTCCAATATTGCTCTCTTGTTGAGGAGGGCTTGCACCCATTTTGCTGCCACTTCCATTTGTCCGAGTGGCTGTTAGACAAAGAGCAAAATCAAGTGGTGCTGTGGAAGAGGGAATGTAGTCACCTCTAGACAGGATTCTCCTTACCCATGAGTCCATTATGGCCATCCATGCTGGAATGTGCAAGGAGACACATTCGCCAACAGCCTCCACAGGGGAACACACAGGCAATCCTTGAAAGAATGTAGGAATTAAATCCTTGATAGGATCCCCTACCTCCTCAGATCGCCTCTACCCCTAAAGCAAGGATGGGAATGAAACTTCTGCCTACCCAGACAGACTCTGTCTGGCTGCTGTCTTTGCTGGGGCTGAAACATCCTTTGAGGTGTGGCAAACAATCACAACTGTAATGAGCGACTTGCCCTCCTCCTCACAGATAGACAGCCTTTCTTTGATTTGCTATCCAAACAGCATAGAGCCGAAGGGGGGCATTAAAAAAAATCTGCCTTGAAAATGGTCCAGGAAATCAGGCATAAGTAGTCTGGTCTTCTCATCACTAGGCCTGATCCTGCTTGCCCTGGCTCTTCATTCATCGTATTCTGTATTACACACATGCAAAGAAAAGAAATCTTACTCACAGCAGTCACCTGGATTTTTTAGTTGAGAACACTGCTTCAAAGTGTCTGCCGTTTTCCGTGTAATATTCCTTTGAAACTTCACCATATGTGCTATGTAGTTCAAGGCACTAAATGGAGAGAATACTGGCTTCATAAACAGGCTTCTCCAGTCTGTCCATTATCCTTAAGTCCTTGTTTGAAAGTTGAATAGACTGAGCATACTCTACTCAAGGACATCTTTCTTGGTAGCAGCAGCCACAACAATAAATCCAATAAGGGATCCTTTACTCTTTAATGGTTTGTCTTTGAAAGCAAGACCCTATCAGATTTTCACAGAATAGGTTCAGTCATGTCGGTCTCTTTCCAAACTTTGGAACAAGCCAGGTTAACCAGCTTAGCTTATCTGGAGGGGACACCAACCATGCAGTCAGGGGAAGAGGAATTGCAGACCTCATGCAAGATTTGTAATTGTGGGGAGGTAAGGTCCATTGGCCATGATCCCCTCTACGTCATCATTTCTGATATCTTACTAAAGAAGGGATCATCCATAAGAAGTTTAGAAGAAGCGTTACCTTCATCCAATTCTTTACCGGGAGAGTGAAAGGGGAGTTTTGGTGCTTCCTATTACACTTTCACTTCTGAAGGAGACTAGATTGTCCAGCCTAATTGGAACTGCCAGAAAGAGGCAATGACCTACGTATCCTCTTGTCCTGAGGAAGCATATGCGATGTTCTGCCAAAGCATGTAAAATTGTCAATTTCCCTGTAGTAATTGGCACACAGGAATAAGGAGTAGTATCCTTCTGCCCTATGTAGTCCACTGAAATAGCTGGGTGTTTGGAATTGGCATGGATAACAACACTGGTGTCAAGTGTGGCAAGCTGGAACTCTCAAATGGTGCAGAACATTCAGGGCCAAAGTAAAAGTCAGGGACATTCAGTCCCAAGGTGTTGAATGCTGAATTGTAAAACACTGAGAATAGCTTGGATTGAATTAGTTTCTCTTAAGATTGTTGACACCACTTGTCCTGTACAGAGAAGTCATCTTTGATACCATAGAAATCCTTGTGCAGAGAGGAACAGTCTCAGCAGCAATAACAGAAGAAACTGTGGGGCCAAGGGGAGACAGTAGGTGGATGTGTACCTGCCTGGGGAGGAGTAGCCATCCTTTTAATCTTAGCTGGAAAAATTCTCTAATTAAAAAAAGACTGCTCTGCCTTCATTTATGAAGGAATGAGAGTGTTCAACGACAAGACAGTCAGCAATGAATCAGCAAGTCAGACCGAGAAAGAAAGCCTTGCCAGTCTGGCAATCATTGGAACTGGAGAAAGTATGTGGTTAGAGTGAAGCCTGATATGTACAGATGAACTATCCCTATATGATGAGACAGGAGATCTGGACTGGGGTCCAGTATACAGGGCGGATACAGCAGATGAAGCCACAGAAAGGAAAAACAGATTTGACGAAGCCAAAAAGGTGCAAGGAGGATTGCTGAGCTCATTAACAGGTGGGGTTTCTGCAAAAACTAGGGGAGTAGAGGTAATGGAAGACAAGCATAGAGACCACCAGTGAGCCAACTGTGGACTAGAGCATTTCTCTCTGTGTGATTCCCCTGGAGAAGGGATCAGGGTGAATAACCTGCTACACTTGTTGAAAGGGGAAGCAAATACATCACAACATTGCTGCACTTGTTTAGTGGGGAGCAAACAGATCGCACCATGGCTGGCCCCATCGACAGAAAATTATTTCCTCCACTTTTACACTGATGCCTTACAAGTGGTCTGTCAGAGTGGACCTGCTTTGTCTGCAAGCACACAGAATTTCCTCAGTACATGTGTTATGAGACCATGTCTGGGAGATATCACTCGCTACCATACCGTCATTGCCTCGTGACAAAGCGGGTAGGCTCTTGTTCTCCCCATCTGCTGATATACAATTCCACAGACATTGACTGAACTGCAATTTTCCAGGGGGGTACAGCATCTTGGAAGGCTTACAACAATAGGACAGATCTCATCTCCAGGACACTTTTATGCAAGTTGGCCTCTTGAGGAAACCAAGCACCTTGGACTGCCCTTACCAAGAAATGCCTCCCACCGCACATGGGAAGCGTCCATGATCAATGTGGCCACTAGGAGAAGTAAAACAAAAGGGTGGCCCTGAGAAATTTCATTCAGTTGGATCCACCGCATTAGATGATCCTTGCAAATGTGTAATCATGACTGAGGTGCTTAAGGGCTGTTTAAGAATAATAAAACACTTAACTGATGGGATCCACTGTAGAATTTGCATAGGATATCTGGCCAATGGGACTAGAGTTATTGTTGCTGTCATCGACCCCAAGGCCTGCAAATACTGTCATGCTGGTGGCGAAGAATGTGAGATCACTTCCTTTGGATGTAGAGATACTATCTGACTGACCATGTCTAGATGAGCACCTATGAACTTCAGGTTTTGTGTAGGAATGAGATGCGATTTGTAGTACTTCATTTATGTGATGCTCAGATGGTGGCACAACTGGAGCAAGTAGTCGCTTGCTTGTAGAAGCAGATGCCTGACTGAAGTAGTCAGGAGCCACTTGTCTAGATACAGAAAACACTCTGAATCCCAGTAGTCTTGGGTGAGCTGCTACCACTGCCATACATTTGGGTAAACACCTTGGGGGCTGTGATGAGACCGAAGGGCAGTGCTTTGAACTGGTAATGCCAGTCTCCCAGCCAGAAGTGTAGATACCTTCTGCAGCGCCTGTTAAATTTTGATATGATAGATCTTCAGGATGCATGCTATCGAGTACATCCAGTCACCTTTTGTAACAGTGGTAGAATAGACTGAACCATGACTATGTGGAACTTTGACAGTATATTGCATATTGGTTTAGTTTACTGAGATCCAGAATGGGCCTCAACTCCCTTTTCTTTGGTACTAAAAAGAAACTTGAGCAAATTCCAGATCCCATCTGGTCTGGATAGACTTTCTGGAGGACTCTTTCTAGCAGCTTTATTTCCAGAGCTACAGTGTCCCTCTGATTGGGTAGAATATCAAGGTCCTTCCTCATTTTGTGGCGGGGAAGGGGGATTCAGAAAATAGCATGAAATAACCTCTAAATATGATCCTCTGCACCCAGGAATCTATTGTGATGAAAGCCGAGGTTTCTACATGCAGGGATAAACACCCTCCTGACTGCTGCCAAAGAAAGAAAAGCTGAGCAGGCTTTCAGGAGCACTGACAGGGTTTTAGGTGCTCCTTTTTGGATAAAACCAGATTTTACGAACCACTTAAGCAGTGAGGGTGATGTCTTCTGGAAGACATCCCTCCTTTGCCTCTGTTAGAACCATCTCCTTGTACACCTTGAAAATGACATTGTGATTTACAAAATAAAAAGTTATGCCTTATGATAACTCAGGATCTATGTTGTTTTCCTTCAGTCATTCTCATGATAGGGTCTCGGATCAGACCCCAGATTCAGCTCGGCCACTTTCCACAAACTTGAACAAGACACTCAAGCTCCTCCCTCATACCCACAACACCCTGCATTCACCCAACAGCCTCAGATCAAGTTTGCCAAATCCAATCATGCCACACTCTGATACAAAAGACTGTAAGACTACAATCAGATAAAGGGCTAAACAGTCCTGAGCTCATCCAGGTTCCTCCAGAAGAAGGCCAGGGAGATGGTTGGGTGGGAAAGTGAGGAAGAATAAAGGAAGACAACATAGGTGCCGAGTTATGGTAAAACATAACTTTTTAATCTGATATTGTCTCCTTCATTCACCCAAACGATACGGAGTCCCCACATAAAAGAACCTTGGGTGGCCCTCATGGAAGAACATGCCGCAACACGACTGAGCCAAAGGAAGCCCTGCTTCTGGAAATACCAACCAATTTGTAATGTGACACAAAGGTGTGAATATTAGACCATGCACCTGCACACAAATGTCATCAATAGAGGTTCTGGCATAAAAAGCAGAGGACCTAGCCATAGCCCTGGTATAATGTGCCTTAGGGGGCTTGGGTAATTGCAACCCACTGGAAGAAAAAATGAAGGAAATGCAATTGGAGATCCATTTTGCTAGGATGGCTTTCGATATTACTTGACCAAGTCTATTTGAAGAAAAGGCTATAAAAAGCTGATCAGAGTATCTGTATTGCTCGGTCCTGTATATATAGAAACAGAACGGTCTATGAACATCTAAAAAGATGAAGAACATATTCTCCTTTGTTTGAAAAATTGGGAAAGAACACTGGAAGTTAAATGGACGGATTGATATTACTTTCTGTGGCCACTTTAGACATAAAGGATGGATTAGTACTTAAGGACACTATTCTTATGGAATAAAATATAAGATTTAGAAGATATAGCTTGAAGCTCAGAAATCCTCTTGGCAGAACTGTAAGGTCCCAAGGAGGAAAAGGATCCCAAATGGGGAGCCTCAATAAGAAAAACACCCTTCATGAAAGACTTGCATAACATGAATGTGAACAAGGAATGTGTCTGACTAGCTGTACGAAAATTAGAAATGGCGACCAACTACAGTTTGATAGAGGAAAAGCTAGCACCCCGTCGAAAAGGGTAGAGAAAAACAGTAACATGTCTGACACAGGTGCTGAGAATGGACCATTGTTCCTGTTGGCAGCCCAAACAACAAATCTCTTCCATTTGCTATTGCAGACTTTCTTAGTGGAAGCCTTTTTGTGATGTTAGAAGAATCTTTTGGACTGGGGACTGAAGTCTGGACTGTCTAATCAAAGTCAGAATTGGAGAAACCAAGCAGTCAATTGAAGGTTTGAAGATTTGGGTCTCAAATCCCTAATGGGTGAGACAGGAGGTCCTGAGAGGGGTTCAGTATCCAGGGAGGATACTTTAGGAGAGAACACAGGAAGGGGAGCCACACTTGTCATGGCCAGAAGGGGGCAATGAGGATGACTGAACTCTTCAATCCGTTTGCCTTCTTTAGAAATTTGCAGATGAGTGGGAAAGGATGGTAAGCACACAGGAGGCCTGGGGGCCAATTATGGACTACAGCATCCCTCGGGGACTCCCCCATAGGAGGGATAAGAGCAAAAAACTTGCTGCATTTGTTGTTTAAGGGGAGAGGCAAAGAGGCCGCAGCAAGGTGACCCCAACTGCTGAAGATCATGTTCACTACTGATTGGTTGAGGGACCACTCGTGTGGAATCAGAAGTGACCTGCTGAGTCTGTCCACCAGATTGTTGGTTTTCCCTGGAAGATGTGCTACAATTAGGAGGTGGTCTGAAGATATCACCCACTCTCACACCCTCATTACCTCCCTGCATAGGGAGTAAGAACGGGTTCCTCCTTGCTTGTTGATATACCATAAAATGTGAAATCAATTTAATGCGAAAGGACAAGGGCAGAGACGGAATGGACCACTAACTGGCTAATGTCCATTGTATAACCTGCATGAAGAACCTGGCCAGGGGAACTAATAGGATGGCTATAGACATGGACTACAGGACCTACAAGATCAGCCAAGCAGAGGGGTCGAATTGCTAATAACTGCTGGACTTGATTTCTCAGAATGGTTATGCGGTGTAGAGGAAGAGAAACTATCTGATGTCTGGTAATGAGCTGCATACCTATGAACTATAGGTTCTGAACTGGAGTAGACTGGACTTGTCCATGTTTACTGAGATGCCCATGGACTGAGTTAACTAAAGTTAGCAATCCCTGGCTTGAATCAGTCAATGCTTTGCAGGAGCAGTTAGGAACCAATCGTCTAAATATGGAAACACCTACAATCCCTTGAGCCTCAGGTGACCGGCTACCACTGCCATGCATTTGGTGAGCACAAAGGGCAGTGCTCTAAACTAGTAATGATTGGCTCCCAGCTGAAAGCTCAGAAAAGTCCTGGAGTGTATTTTGATGCGATAGTACACGTCCTTTAGATCTATCGAGCACATCCAGTCATCCTAGTGCAACAATGGCAGAATCTACTGAACCGTAACCATCCAGAACCTTGCTTTCTTTACATTTTGTTTAACTTGCTGAGATCCAGAATAAGTCTAAGGTTCCCTGTCTTTTTCAGCACTACAAAGAAATGGGAGTAGGTTCCAAATCCACTCTGTTCTGTTGGGACCTACTGGATGACACACTCTGCAGCAGTTGCTGAATTTCATGTGCTGTCTGCTCCCATTGACCAGGTGGCACATCCAGAAGGCTTCTTGAATTCAGAGGGGGGGGGGGGGATACAATAAGCTCTGGATATCATGCTTTGCACCAAATGTTTAGTAAATTTTGTCCAGGCTTCTGGGTGCAAAGCTAATCATTCCCCGACTGTCTCCAGAGACGGACAGCCGGATAGCACCTCAAGTGTGCTGGCAGGGCTGATTAGAAGGGGGTTCACTAACACCCTGGTTCTGCAGTCCCCCTCTATCCCTAGGGTGGCGTCTACCATTAAACCTTCCTCCTCTGCCTCTAGAGAAGAGTTATCTGCGTGGGTTCTGGAAAGGCCCTTAGAATTTGTGGAACCACATTTTCTCATCTCCATGCTGGTTTCTGGAAAAGGACCTCTGGGGGGATAGAAAACTTGATTGCAACAGCAGAATGAATCTTCCTGTCCTTTTTGCTGTGAGTGAGGGTGTCTCTAAACAAAGGCTCAAAAAAGGGATAAGCCATCCTAGGGGACACTGATGAATAATGGCTTAAAGGGCTCCACAAAATCAAATAGCCTCATTCAGGAATGCTTCCTTATGGAAAGTCATGAACCAGTTGCTCCCGAGGTGCCCTCAGTGGTATGGGAGATTAACCTCATCAAGGAATTGGCAATAGATGAAAGAGTGGCCAGCTTGGAAGAAACTTTCTTAAATTTCTCTGCAGGCATGGACTGGGACAGAAACTGTTAGTTCTTTGACCAGATCCCTCTGGAGCAGATAGTTTAATGACCTCAGCGCAAAGGTTGTCGAGGTGTAAACATGTTTCCCAATTCTGTCCATCACTCTGGACTCCTTGTTCAGCGGATGGATATTGGCATTCTCCTCTGCCACTTTTCTTGGTGACTACCGCCATCACGACAACACTGACCACTACACCCTTACCAGTGTTTCCTGTCCATGGGGAGCACTAGAAACCTATTGGGCCGCTTGGCTATAGGCGCGATGGCATCCAACTCCTTCCATGCAAGGTGAGATATTAAATCCACTAGGGCATCCGCTTGGGGGAGGGGGGTCACCCACAACATAGCTGGACTCGTTCCAAAAGCCTCCAAAAGAACAGACTCCTCAGAAGATGGAGGTTGGGCAGACCACCCACCTTTCTGCTTCAGAATTACCAAAATATCTCTGAAGGAGACATCCTCAACTGGGGATCAGGGGTATCCTTCCCTGCATCAAAGTTAGTATCCTCTCTTAGAGAGTCCAGTGAGGATTCCACATAGCTCCTTTTACACGTTCTCTTCAGAGGGACCTCCTCAGCAAGATATTTGGGGGAGGTATCAAAAGAGGAGATCCCTCCTGAGCAGGGAAGTCCTGGAGGCAGCTTGGGATGGGAAGACTTGTGGTAGGATGATGGAGGTACAGGGGCAGACCGAGAAACCTGTACGGTCGAATCTCTAACCTGGGAAAAGACCATCTCCACAACCTGAAAGGCCGAAGGACCAGGCAAAGCCCCATCAAGATCCCCCAGAGGCAAAGCTACCAAAAAGCAGTGGACAGGACTTGCACTGGATCCATGGCCTCCAGAAGAGATCAACCAGAGCTATAGAGAGCCGAAGCCCCCAAGGGAAGGGACTGCTCTGAGAAGGATGGAGCAGATCCCAGTCTCCTGGACCTGGCACTGATGCCACTGCTCTGAGACTCGCTCAGCTCAGACAAGGCTGGAGTGGGGCTACTCAAGGACATAGTTGGCGTTGAGGAAGGAAGTTTCCTCTGCACAGAGTCCAAAATGTACGGCAGTCCTGAATCTTTAGGCTCTGAAGCCATGGGAAATATCAGAGGAGGTGGAGTCTGGTTAGAGTGAACCAGGTAGCTTATGGATCTGACAAGGGAAGGAGCAGGAACTACCCTCACCTGGACCTGGGCCTTCATTAACCAACTCATTATCCTGTCCATATACACCTTGGACAAGCATCTTGAGGACCTGGAAGAAGCTGATGAGGAGGGGGCCAGGAGTGCTTGGACTTAGAAGACAGAGCCAATGACTTTGTTGAGGCCCTCTGATCAGAAGCAGTAGGGTCCAAGGTTGGAGCACATGGAGTTGGAGAGGTAAGCATTAATCTTCCCCGGATCCAAGAGGGGGAGCAGACTTGGACGGATCAGACAAGGACTCTGCAGATTCCCTTGCCTTCTCGGAATCAGAAGCGTCCCTCGGGGAAGTAGGGAGGGACCACTTTTTGGCCTCCTTACAGAAGGAGAGGAGGTAGAAGCCTGGGAAGGGGTCTGAGCATCAGCCAAGGAAGGAATAAGGCCCCTTACGAGAAGTTTTTTCTATATAAAAGTCAAACAGATGGAATAGTCAGCATTAAAATGGTCAGCTCCCAGGCAATATGGGCATTGTGATTGGAGATCTTATGCCCAACAAGAAGTGCAGCATTTAATGCCAGCAACCAGTTTGTCAGCCATAAAAAAAAAAAGCCAAAAATAACAGACAACCTAAAATCCCAGAAAGGAGAAGATAACCTAACTTCAACTTTACTCCAACTTTAACTGTAACTGCACTAATAATAGCTGCAACTCTAACTGTAAAGCTAACTTAAGAAAATAAAACCAAAGAGAGCTTTTTCTTTTTTTTAAATTACGAGAAAGATGGAAAAACGCATATGCACAAACACATACATACTAGAAGATGGAGGAAGGCAACTGCCAAAGCCACTTACAAAACTCCAATAAAACTATCGAAAGCTTGAGATGAGGGAATCCGCATCTGAGCTCTGAGTGGCAACGAGATCTGAGGCAGTTGGGTGGATGCATAGTATATGAGGAAGAAGCTTGAGAGTTGAATCCATATCTGTGGAAAGTGTTTGAGCTGGATATAGGGTTGGATCAGATCAGAGACCCTATCATAAAGGTGAATGAAGGAGACATCAGATCCACATTCTTCTACCTCCTCACTGATTCTGTGTAAAAGGTCTCAGAAGGTAGAGAAATGGATCCCAATGCCGCCTGGAGATTGTTTCTTTTACTTTTGGACTGAACAGAGAAGATCCATCAAACAAGCCACTGATGAAGACTTGAAGGGCTCCACAAAGCTGCACAAGCACATCCAGGCATGTCTTCTGATGGCTATGCCCAAACATAGTTTGAGAAAGCCCTCAAAGGCAAAGGGTCTAAGAGAAACAGAAGCCCACAATGCCGGACCCGAATACTCCTGCACCTAAGAACTCTGAATTTCCCCAGCACCCTACATCGAAGAAGGAGCTGAACCTGAACTGTCCAGCACAGAAGCCCCTAGGGGCAGAGGCAGCTCTGATAGCTCTGCAGTCAACTCCAACCCCCCCCCCACCAAGCCAGCGCCAATGCTTTGGCTCCAAGAAACCTCCCACTCAGACAACATCAGAGCCAGATGACTCAGGGATGCTGTCGGTGTCAAAGAACCACCTATCTTTGGATCAGATGAGGACATAGTTAGGCTTCCTGGATTCTAGGGCTCCAAAACTAGGAGTTGTATCAGAGAAGGAGATATAATTATCATTTCAGAGGAAGGCAGGCTCATGGGTCCAATGATAGATGGAGCCAATATCACCTCCCCATCTGGATCCGAGGTCCGTTGAACTTAATCATCCTATCCACTTTTGCTTCAGACAAACTCTTGAAGAACCCAAGGGAAGAGCTGGTTGATGCTGGCCTGGAATGCATCCTGGGTGTCTCTTGAGTGGAGCCCAGGGGAGACAGACTCCGGCAAAAATCCTGGCGACCAGATCCAAAGGGACTTTGGCTTTGATGCAGTCTTGTCCAAAGGTGTTGGATCCGAATTCTTACAAATCATGGCAGGTGGCTCCCAGGACAGAGCTGATTTAATACAGCAGTCTGGAAAGCTTTTCTTATAGAGTCTTAAACCTTGAGGGTAGAAACAGGTCTTTCACTTTTCATACTTCTTAGATGGGGTTTGAGAGACTGTCACTAGAGAGGAAGAGGAAAAGGAAAACGGAAGACCTTAAACAGCTTATCTTCCTATCACTAAAGGCTTTGGAGCTAAAGTCAGCACAAATAATGCAGGCTGTGTCTAAACAGGCTGCACCAAGACAGTACACACACTCACTATGAACAGTGGAATCGGGGATCTTATGCTGACAGGAGATGCACTTTTTTAATCCAATAGGTTTATCAACCATTGTAATAAACAGGGAGGAATAAAAAATAGCAATAAAGTTTTTTTCTTTTTTTTTTCTTTTCTTTTCTTTTTTTTTGAGAAAATTATCTGAAGTAAAAAATATCAGCAATGTTAACAATAAATACTCAAATGTAGAAAGAATAGAATTAATGGAAAGAAAAGAAAGTACCAGCAACAGTACTTAAGGAGTACCCAACAGAAACGGGTAGGAAAAGGGGTTATAACCAGATAGACAGAACTTGAAAAACATACAGAAATGAGGGAAGAGAGTGTAAAGAAATAGAATAAAGAGAAAAAACTACAACTTTACGCTACCAAGAACTCACTCTAAAGCTCTAGGAGAGATTTGCATCTGAGCGATATGGCAGCAAATGAGATCTGATGCACGTTAGATTGGTGGGGCATTAATTATGGGTAAGGCAGGAGCTTGAGAGTTGGATCCGTGAATCAAGTAAAGCAACCAAGCAAGATGCAAATTCAGATCAGAGACCCATCAGTTAAAGAATGAATAAAAATGACATCAGATATACTGATATGCAAAATTAAAAATAGTACAAGTGCACTTTTCTGCACACAAACGCACTTGCAAAACACCCAATAACTTGTTTCCTAAACACTCAAGCTCAGAGAAGTATCACCGTCTTGACGGGGGCAACAAAATCTGGAGGACTCAAAGGAGAGGGATTATCCTGGCAGATAGGTTCAGTGCTAACTTTACCCCTCTCTCATCCCCTAAAGGGCCCCTCTCTCATCCCCTAAAGGGCCCAACTGTATACCGGAAGAATGCAAAGTACCTGTAATCACAGCTGCACAGGTAAAAAAAAAAAACACTCCAAAGCCAAGAACACGGCATCCATGGGACCTGAACACATCCCAGGCTGCATTCTACATGAACTACAGAACGAACTGGCACCCCACCCAAGTACCATGTTCAATCATAGCCTCACCTCACTTTTTGCCCACTGAATGGTACACAGCAACAGTTATCCCACTCCACAAAGGGGGAGCCACCACGGACCCCGGTAACTACCACCCCATTGGCCTGACGAGCCTGGTCTGCAAGGCTATGGAGCGTATCATCATGGAATTTATAAACAATGACATTGGTAAACTCCAAACTCGGGACCCTACCCAGTTAGGTTTTGTAAAAAGCAGATCATCTCTCCTAAACCTGACAGACTTCTTTGAAGCGGTCACCAAAGCTGTAGATAAGGGTAAGGTGGTACACACAGCCTATCTAGATCTCGCCAAGGCTTTCAACACCATCCCCCCCACTCTGGAATTATAGACAAACTCACTAAACTATGTATAAATCCCTGTGTCACAAGATGGGTTGCCAACTGGCTCACTGACCGAACCCCACACTATGAAAGTAGCAGACTCTAAATCCAACTTCAGACCAGTGGCAAGTGGAGTACCACAGGGTTCAGTCCTAGGTCCTCTCCTAAGTGGTATCTACTTCACTGAAGTACAGGCTAACACAGAAGGTCTTTGGCTAACAAAGTTTGCAGAGGACTGCAAACTAGGAGCCATAATCAAATCTAATGATGTGGACATCCTACAAAAGGGCCTCACTGAGACAGATGCCTGGTGTCAAAGCCATGGCCTCAAGCTCAATGCCAAAAAGTGCATCGTCATCCCTTCTGGTAAAAACTCTGTACCCACGAATTACCACATAGGTGGTAGTCTACATAACACCAAAAGTGTGATAACAGACCTTGAGACACAGGTGGACAGTAATCTCTCCTTTGATAATCACATCGCCACAGTAGTCAGGAAATCCTTCTATGTGGCACACCTCATCACAAAATGTTTCTCATCCAGGAAAAAAAGAGGTCATTGTTCCCCTCTACTCACCACTCATTAGACCCATTATAGAGTACAACGCCCCTTTTGGTATGTACCTCACAGGTCTTCAAAGCATAGTTATTTCATTGTTTTTACTATGGGCCTATGAAAATTTCTCTTCAATGAGTGTACTACTTAGTGGTACAGTGGAGAACATTTAACGGTCACTGATAACAGGAAATGTAGGGGACTGTCATGGAGCAACTGCTCTTGTTCTGAGATTCCCATTGATTTTCTTGTGCTTCGATATAGTTAATTTTTACATTACACATCGAGAAATGTTATTTTTATCCAATTTCATCTTTGTTGAATTTCTTAACGCATGTCAACTTTTGATGATCTTTACTTTGAGCATTGGGTTGATGCTGTGTTTTAGAGCTCAGGCAATTTCACCATTGGAATGCCAAGGCTATTAAAAAAGCCTTTCAGTGGACTAAGATCTATGGAATTCCAACTTACGGGTTTTACAAACTGCTAGTCTGCAGACTTAACAATCCACTGGAGTCTTCATAGTAAGGGATGTTTTATGGACATACTGCTCTTTATTAATAGACGGTCAAATTATATGAGTATTTTAGATTTCCATTTTGATACCGTCAAATGTTAATTTAAAACATTTCTCCTTGTAGTTTTATTCACTAATGGACTCTATATTGCTTACAGTATTAATTTACTAAATAGCACCTTTTAGCTTTAATATTAGTTATATTATTCAGTTTATTGCATACTTCGTTTTATGTAAAAAGTTTAGGTTACAAGCTCTATAATAAAGATTTAGAAAAATGTAATAAAAAAACAGGTCCTTATTCTTGTCAAAGTAAGCTTTGGCTTTTGAAACAAAAGCAGCAATGAAAATTAGATGTTGAGAAAGAATAATCTCTACACGATATTTTTGTTCATTAAATCTTGCATTGCTGACTAGGAGAGAAAGAAAATGTAATTACGTGAATAGATAATCCCCGGGATTCATGAAGCTTCCGCCAGGCGCACGCATAGTGTAGGCGTTATAATGCCAAATATGGCCACCGAGCGATTCAGGTATGATCCAATTCCACATGCACTACCGGCGTACGCCAGATCTGCGCAGCCCAAGGCGTAGGTATGCAAATCACCCCATGTGCAGTGTTGCACCATGCAAATGAAGGCATATAGTGATTCATGAAGTGGTGCAGGCGTGTAAGTTCCACGGAAATGTAAACCAAAAAACACGGTTTACATTTTCCCAAACATAACATCGGAGCTATGGAAGAGGGCCAGACCCAGGTATCACAAGGTGAACATATGCCAATGGCGAAATACACAGCCAATGGCATAAGAAAAGATGCATAACACGTAAATAACATTTAATGTCATGTCCACAGTAACGCACAGCAGAACCGCAGGGCATGTGTGCGGAAGCTGTAACAAAGAAATAATATAAAAATGTCATAAAATCGCAACGTAATAGAAAGCAGGTTTACAGCATAACACACAATGGTAGGCATGGAACACCACAACCAAGGTGCAAGGGTTGCTAAGGGCTTGTGATAGTGTTCGGCGCGGTAACTATCAATTAGTAGTCAATGCCATGCAAATGAGGCAGATAATACTGAATCGCAAATGTCCCGCCGGAGGAAGGCTGTACCATACGGCGCAGCGGTATAACACCGAGGAGTGGCTCAGAGGAGATACATGACATCAGCAGAGGGGTGTGCCACTGTAGCACTAAGCACATTGGAGCATTGCAAATCTGGCCTGTCCGTTGCTAAGCAAAGCTGCAGGATAGGGGTGGGGAGGAATAGTTTAGCTGAAAGCACACATGGTGGCCAAAAGCGCATGTGTACGAGGATGAAAAGGTGCCCGAAACCCAGTAATCGGACGCACGCGCCACAAACAATAGCAGAAACAGGAAGGTCAGGGGAAGGAAAGGAAATGCGGAAGTAGGGTAATTGGAGTACTAATGAGCAATCAACACCAATCAACCCACGAAGGCCAATCGATGGCAGCTGACAAGTCCGCTTGCAGAAACCTGCAAAACAGGATAGGGGAGGCATGCGAATGCAAAGAAAGAAGGGGAGGTATTGGATTGCAAAGAAAGGAGACCTGACACAGCAGAGGAAAGAAAACTGACAGCAGACCGGCAGTAGCACACAACGCAAGATACGCCAGGTCCAGGAAAGCACAAATGAAAGTAGGCTGCAGGATGCATGCTAGAAAATGGTACGTGCAATGCGCAGAAATGTAAAGGGAAGGTCAAGAGGTAATCCACGGAAGGCAAATGTAATTCAACACCAAAGGCACCACAATAGTAGTTCCGGCAGTAAAACACATAACTTAACCTGTAGCTACGAACGTACATACACACACTATGACATCGGTGTTCACAGCACAATAGTATTCAACACTGTGT